>NC_134577.1:67434638-67672138 GCF_050947875.1 Dermacentor variabilis
CGCTCTTTTGTCCTTGTGTCGTTGACGTCAGGCCAGCTGCTGTCGCCGGCGCCATCTTGATATTGTTCTCGGCGGCGTGAGGCTCACCCGGTTTCAAAATTGCGGCGCTCTGCGTAGCGCGCTTAAGCCCTTTCTTCTGGCGTCGGGAATAGTAAATTTGCCAGTTTTTGTCTTCTTCCTGCTGATCTGCCGTGTCTGCCGAACTCGGCATATCTTGCTGCATCGCTAAATCTTCTGATACTCCGCTCCCTAGGCCGCTCTGTCCCGAACATGCGGCGGGATAGGCTTCCTCCATCGCTTGTGTTTCTGACGGATTTTGGGCTGGTCCGTTTGCCGGGTGGTTATAAGTTGTTACGATCGCCTGCCGGGGGTCCATTCTAGTCGCTACGCTACTGCGCTCGCGTCCTAGTTGCCCGTTGGATCCCGGGTGCGGCTAGGCCTGATGGCAGGCCCAGCTCGCCGACCAGCGGGAAACTTCAATCTCCGGTAAAACTCCAAAAAGTGGGCCTACCGCGTTGAGAGTAGTGTCCTCGTGGTCCAGGTCACTTGCTGAGTCTATTACGCCAAAGGTTTTGGTGGCCCGATGGGTTTGACACTCTGAAAACTTCAAGAATCCACGGAGCCCATGCAACGCACGTCCGCTCAACTTTGACGGGCAAAATTACGACGTGAACGTCTACGTGGCGCACGCCTCAACTTTGACGGGCAAAATTACGACGTGAACGCCTACGTGGCGCTACCTGAAGATATCAAAAGAGCCGTTATTCACGGGCTACCCCCGGGAATCGCGGCGGACCTACTCGAATCCAAGTTGCGCCTACGCACCCAAGGAGTGGAGATCTTGAGCGCCAGAATGCTGGGCAAGTCGGAGACTGCACTCGTCACTTTCGACGGCCCTTTCATCCCCAAATACGTCATTTTTGGGGCATGCGAGTACAAGACCCACCCCTACAGACCAACTAGACAAGTATGCTTTGTATGCGGCGAGCAAGGACACCGCTCGGACGTGTGCCCAAAGCCGGGAACGAGAATCTGCCGCCAGTGCGGAGCAACTAGCCCCCCAGAGGGGCACCAATGCCAACCGAAGTGCCTGGTATGCGGAGGAGCCCACCTAACCGGAACCAGGGACTGCCAGCGGCGCCTCAAGGACACCAAGGAGCTCCGCGGCCGCCAACAACCGCATCAGCAGCAGCAACAACGCCGAGGCCGAAGCCGCAGCCGCAGGCGCCGACCCAGATGGCTGAGCTCGGAGGGCGATCGAGCCAGCCGGAGCCGCTCGAGGAGCCGAGCCAGGAGCCAGTCGAGGAGCCAGGCGAGAGACCCAGCCAGGGACAGCTCCTTCCCACCACTGCAGCCTCCGCCCACGAGGGGGCAGCAGCAACACAAGGGACAACAACATATTAAGAAGACCCAAGATAACGCTAAGGTGAGCTGGGGACCACCCAAAACACCACCTCCGCACTCGGGGAAAGATAATAATAATGGAGAGGAACTTAAAAATCTTAGAAAGGAAAACGAAGCATATCGCAAACGCATAGAAGAGCTAGAAAGACGGTTGGAGGAGCTAATTAAAGCCCTGCAGGATCAAAGGACAGGTAGTCCCCCTAGACTGCAGACTCCACTACAACAACAACCACAGCAACCAGAATCTTTCGAAGACCAAATGAGAAAATTTATGACGTTTATACAAGAGAAAACAAATGCAATAGAACAGAAAATGGCAATAATGGATCAGGAGATCCGGAACCAACGCAAACAACAAATCTCACAACAAGCTAAAGACAAATTCAACCTAAGAAGACAGGGCCTCGAAAACTACAACGCGTCTAACACCGAGGACTAATCATGGCCAGATACGAAACAATAGAAATTTGGCAATGGAATTGCAGGGGCTATCGCAAAAAACAAGGGCAACTCCTACAGTACATAAACACACAACTCACACCACCAGATATCATAGCACTACAGGAGAAAGGGAAAACCACACCAACGCTAAAAGGCTACACGTGCTATGAAAAAGAACGCACAGCAATACTAATCAGTAAATCCCTCACCGCCATAGCACACGACAGCATAGCCGACACAGACATAGACCACGGTATTGTCGAACTCATTCCAAAAAAGAAAAGAAAAGACAGCAGTGTCTTTGTCATAAATCTCTATAGTCCTCCGAGTCAAAAAGAGGCCGACTTCCGCAAACTTTTTGCAGGAGCGAGCAAATTAGCCAAAACAAACGCCCTAGTGATTGTAGGAGATTTCAACGCCAAAGATCTGACCTGGGGTTACAAAAAACCAGACAAGAAAGGCATGCAAGTTAAGGAAGCAGCAGATATGTACGGCTGCACCCTCATAACAGACGACAGTACGCCAACCAGACTAGGTAACAGCGTAAGCTCTGACACATGCCCCGACCTGACATACATCCGGGGAACAGACAAGGCGGTATGGGAAAACCTGCTGGAGAATCTGGGCAGCGATCACTACATCCTAAAAACGCAATTGGCAACCGGAAGAATAAAACGCAAAATTGGCACCACCAAGGTGACAGATTGGAATGCCTTCAGGAAGGAATGCAAAACTATAGAGGGAAACATCGAGTCGCTAGAAGGCTGGGGAAACAAGCTCAGGGAGGTGCTCGACAAGTACACCAAAGAAATAGACAGAACAGAGGAAACACCTGAGGTGGACTCGCGACTACTCAAGCTATGGGAGGCAAGACGCGGGCTCACTAAAAGATGGAAAAAACAAAGGCTAAACAGGAAACTCAAAAAGAAAATCGCAGAGATAACCAAGGAGGCGGAGGAGTATGCGGCTCAGCTGACTAGGCAAAACTGGCAACAGTTTAGCAAGTCCCTAAACGGAACGCTTAGCACGGCAAAAACATGGCACATACTCAAGGCGCTCCTGGACCCAACAAAAACAAAATCTGAAAACAATAAGGCCATACACCGCCTGGTACACCAATTCGAGGGACCGGACTCGGAACTGCTAGAGCAGGTCAGAGTCAAATGTTTCGGACATGACCAACCGGCGTCCTACACACAACAATACAAAGGGAAAGAAAACGAGCTGCTGGACAGGCCAATCATAAAAGAAGAGGTGTACGCGGCCATAAGAAGCGTAAAAAAGAATACAGCAGCGGGCGCGGACAAAATCAGAAATTCACTTATTCGAAACCTAGGGGACGAACAGGTGGAACAACTCACCGCCTTCCTCAACCAACACTGGGCTGCGGAAACGGTACCAGAGGAATGGAAACACGCCGAGATTGTAATGATTCCCAAACCAGGTAAAAAGCTACAGGTAACAAACTTACGACCAATCTCCCTGACATCGTGCTTAGGCAAATTATATGAGAGGACAGTAACAAAAAGACTACAACATTGCATGGAGGAAAACGAGCTATACCCCCATAGTATGTTCGGTTTCCGATCCAAGCTTTCGACACAGGATGTCCTTCTCCAAATTAAACATGAGGTTCTCAGCAACATACCATACAACCGAGAACACATTTTAATGGCGCTAGACATAAAAGGAGCTTTTGACAACGTAAGCCACGCGGCAATCCTGGAGGGCCTTAACAGCGTAGACTGCGGGAAGAAAGTACACGGATACGTCAAAGCTTTCCTCTCCAATAGAACAGCAACAATAGGTTTGGGAGAGATTCGATCACAAAAATTCCCCACACCAAACAAGGGGACACCCCAAGGTTCAGTAATTTCCCCGATACTCTTTAACATCGCTATGATTGGCCTAGGGCATAAACTAAGCAAAATCGAAGGCATAAAACACGCCATTTATGCAGATGACATCACTATCTGGGCCACTAAAGGCTCGCTGTGCCAAAAAGAAAGCTATCTGCAAGAAGCAGCCACTTGCGTGGAAGAATACGTCGGGGAAAGAGGCCTTGAGTGCTCCACGGAGAAATCCGAGCTTCTGAGAATTACACGGGGCAAGAAAAGCAAAGAAAGCCTTAACATATGGCTAAAGGGGCAGCCGATACCCGAAAGCCAACAAATCAGGATCCTTGGAATGTGGGTGCAATCCAACCAGCGCTGCACCCACACGCTGAAAACACTCAAGCAGTCAACAACCCAAATAGCACGCATGATCACGCGGGTGTCACAAAAGAGATATGGGATGAAAGAAGGAGACACACTTAAGCTGGTTGGCAACCTGGTGGTCAGCAGGGTCGCATACTCACTCCCGTACTTCAACTGCACCAAACAGGAAATACAAGAAGCGGACACAATTTTACGCAAAGCGTACAAAACAGCACTTCACCTGCCGAACAATACATCGACAGAGAAACTAATGGCACTTGGTTTAAGCAACACCTTCGAAGAATTAAAAGAAGCCCAAAGTATCGCACAGCTCATGAGACTCCAGCAGACCAAAACGGGAAGGGAACTGCTAATAAGGCTAGGCTTCGCGGAATCAATCAAAGAAACCTAAAGAACGGAGGGGATTCCTGATGAATATCGGGAAACATACACTGTTAGCCCCCTACCCAAAAACATGGACCCAAACCTCCACACGGCGCGAAGGGACGCAAGGGCGAAATACGTCGAAAAGTACCTGGCCACAAAAAACACAACAGTATACACAGATGCTGCAGTATACGCCAAGCAAAGAGGCACAAACATAGTAAAGACAGCTGCGATAGTAATAAGCCAGGACTACAAAGAGATCAGCAGCGCGTCAATGAAGGACTGCTCGGTAACGGAAGCTGAGGAAATAGCCGTAGCTCTAGCGGCAGTGGAGGGCTACCGATCCGAAAGGTCTTTAACAATACTCACCGACTCGCAAACTACGTGTCGGAATTACATGAACGGCAGAATAGGACGCAGAGCGCTTCACATCCTCCGCTCCTGCAGGGCTAACAACAAAGTCAGGCATACAATTTTCTGGGTACCGGGACACGCTGGAATAGAAGGGAACCTAAGGGCGGACAAGGCAGCTCGAGAGCACACAAACCGAGCGGCCACAAGCACCGACCCTGAGGAACCCATACCAGTCAACCCAAGCTACACAGACATTTTAAATTACTATAAGGGGGTCCGAATCAAATACCCTCCACCCCACAACAGCCTAAATCAGCATGAAGCAACCTCTTGGAGGAGGCTGCAGACAGGAACATATCCAAACCTAAACACACTAAGCAAGATGTTTCCCACCCAGTATAGAGACATTTGCCCCTGGTGCGGCGCCAAGCCCACCTTATATCACATTACATGGGAATGCGTTCAGAATCAACAATTCCTTCAAATAAAAGACCCGAGTGCGGAGCAGTGGGAGAGGGTGCTCTCCAGCAGCGACCAGAAAGTCCAGCATGGACTAGTAAGGCACGCTCGCCGAGTAGCCACCCTCAGTGGTGCCCTGGAATAGGGGCGTCGACCCTGCGCAGATGGGGAAGAAGACCGTGAAGATGGCCGACCGCATCTGCCACCGCTAATTTCTAACCAATTAGAGCAAATAAAGTTTTTCCTCCTCCTCCTCCTCACAACGCGTCTACTAGCATACAGGGCACACAAGATGGAAACCAGTCTGCGCGACATCAGTGAGCGTCGTCGTCTTCTGTACTGTTCTGAGCTTCGTCTCTGGGAGTGCTTGGTGACAATGTTTCGACTTGTCGCCAGCAGGTTAAATGACTGTCCAAAACCGACTGCGTCCACAGTTAAGGTGCAAGTGTTGGTTCTGGTGGGAGCGCCAGCCCCACCAGGGCAGCTTCACACGATCTACCGCGTTAGCTCATTGACTAAATACAGTGTCGCGCTGCAGAGCACAAAGTCGCTGGTGGGAGCGGAATGCAAAAGCGTTCGTGCGCCGTGCATTGGATGAAAGATTTTTTTTTCGGTGAAATGAGGCTTTTCGTGGAAAACTACTCTCGTTATTTAAGTGTTTGGCAGCGGGATGTGTTTTTTTAAGGGCTTGTAATTACACAGATTTCTGCGTCACAAGTTTCCTGATGTTGAGGATGGGAATTAACACTGCATTTCTGAGAACAAGCTGTTACTGCCCTATGGTGGTCATCTACCCTATTCCAGGTAACTGCGGCCCTGTTTACCAGCCGTAGCTGGGCCGCAAGGCTTCAGCTTGTCAGCTGGGCGTCCCACTGGTCTTCTGTTGGTGCTTGGATAGGAGTTGTCTATGGGTTCTTTCTGCAATCCCAGACCATGTGGTAAAGGTTCTTTGGCCTATTGTTTCCTCACAGCAACAAAAATAAGGAAGCTCCTGTGGCCGAAGTTAATCCAGAGTTCTCATTAAAATAATCCGGCGTGCCTCATATGCAGGTCATTCCATTGTCAAGCAAAAACTCCAGAGTTTACTTATATTTAGGAGCTTTACAGCAGTTTAGAGGAGATCCCATTGAAATATTTCCTCAACTTGTAACTGAGATGCAGATTTCACGCATTGTGGGAATCGATGCTGCGAGAAGTATTTTGAAGGTTCAGCACCGTTTGAAGCGCCACAAGGCTTTACCAAGGGTGCGAGCACGTTTGTGCAAGGAGAGCAGTTGTGTGTTTGATGCGAGTGCGTGCGTGAGGACACCAGCGAGACGACGGCCGTTGGACGTGAGTTAACGAAAAGCTGATTGTTCGGTTCAGCGTGGGTGGAACCACGGGTGTCAGATGGAAAATACACGGATTGCTAAATCGTCTCGTTTGTACCTACATCTATGCGTGTTGTTTCTGAAAAAACCATGACGGCGTTTGTGCTCCTGTGAAGAGATGTATGAACATTTTGTGTGCCAGCAGCAATACATCTTGCCATAGGTGAGTGGTGTACCTCAACTTCTTCGTGCCAGTTCCCACTCTTTTCTCTCGATTGTAACATACATTCTACCTCGGCGCTTAGATCGAGCCCACGTAGGTTGTGAGTCCTATGGAAGAGTCGTGGTTAGGGCGAAAGAAATTATGGCGTCTGGCAGGGAGCACATTCGCCAGATATGGGTGGTTTTAGCTCGCATTTTGTTTCATTTCATCAACGTTTTAGTTTTTCGGCCCATGTTTCGAGAAAGAAACGTCCAAAGGTACATTTACGCTGGATTTTTTATGTAATCGCTCAGTAGCTACTTTTTCGAGCCTACTGAATAAAGCAACGTCCACAAATATTACCACAAAAATCCGAACATGTCCAATCGGTCGGCCTAACTCAAAAACGTACGCAGCATCGGCTGCGAGGCAAAATAAACAACCAATATCCAGGAATGCCTCAAATCTAAGAGGATTGGGCCACTGAGATACAACAGACAAATTAAAAATCGATATAAGAGTGTAGCCACCATGACTCTAAAAAATCAACAAGTTTTTTCAAAACCTGTGACTCAACTTCAACGCCTATGAGACAGTGGGTGGGATAAACCAAGTGGACTGACTGGAGTTCGTTTCTGGTAGAGGAACTTCTTGAAGTTGAAGAATGTCATTCTCGATATGTTTAACTGCCTAGAGAAAAACTACATTATTCTCTGATCATCATAATCAGCTTAATATTAACTGCTGGTTGAAGGCCTCACCAAGCGATCTGCAATATTCTCCTGTCTTGCAAACAGAGCTATGCAAACACAGCTTGCAGGGATCTCGACCTGAGGTTGGCTATTGGGCTCACAAAAGCAGAACGCGCCATCGAAATGCAATTCCAAGACTGTGCAGTGTACAAAATTGTGGCACCAAAGAGTAGTTTTATCAGCCATATAAACTTGTAAACATTCGCGCACTAACTAAATTAACAAGCATTGTGTCATGTGCGCACAAGCAAACATGAGCACATCTCACTCGATGACCGCGTACACTCGCTGTCAAAACGATGGAGTGAGAAAGTGCAGCAGCAGTAGCGAGCGAACAGGCAGTCGCGCTGCCTCTCGCTTCAATGCGAACAAAGCGGCGAGGACATAGCGTACCTGAAGCTGTTAGCACTCGGCGCACGCTGTCGGAGTAGAACGCCCTCTCCCTCCCCTCCCCCCGTTGCCTTACGCGCGACGGAAAAGAGCGCGCTTTTTCTCCACTTTCCTCCCTTGCGCGCGAATTTGAGCCTCCATCGTCTGCTCACCCTCGGACGCTTGCGCTCGCACATTCAGCGCTCGCCGTCGACGTCATCACCCTTGGACTTTACATGAATATCACGGCGACGGCGACGGCATAAATGGTCTTGGAGAGTACATATAATTGCTATCGCAATAATAAAGGCTCACACAAACCCGGTTATTTTGGGTACAATGGCACAGATCATAAGCCTGTCAAACTGCTCCCGAACAGTGTCCCAGCTGTAAATAAGTTAACCGGCGATCAATCAGTATAAAATAAGAAAATGCATAGCGCTTGTATGCGCTCCATATTTATTAAATATCATCTATGTACTTCAAGGGACTGACAACCGATTTTTGAGGAACTAGCTTTTTATGGCGCTACGAAAAGCTCACCCTCGCTAGTGCTTACATCTGCTGCGGTTACTTCTATAAGCGCGTCGATAGTTAGTAAGCACCATTTTTCTATCGGAGAAGCCTCTAAATAGTTAAGAGTCCCTGCTCCAGCAGCGTACGAAGTTAGAGCGATGTCGATAGCCCGACTCACAAATTGTAAAAGGCACCCATCGTTCTGCTTTCATAGGAGTGTGTGTAACTGTGGTTAACCACCTAAATTTTGACTTTTTTCAACCATTTTTGAAAGTAAAAAGCTGGTGAAATAAGTTCGCGTTGTTGCACAGACATTTCTTATACTTATAGTGCGTGTATGCCCAAGTACACGCCTACGTCATGGCTGGCTGGCCCCCGTCCTCGTCGTTCTGTCGATAGACAAGCCAAGCCAACTCATCGAAAATGATGGCGACGAGAGCGCCACTTTTCTGCTAACTACACACGAAGGCTTATCTACACATTGTAAGTAAGGAAAAACTTCTAATAATAAAAGGTATACTGCATTTCAATACTAATAAAACGACCTGTAATCGCGTTCACTTGTAGAAGGTCACGTGGTGGACGTCTTATGCACATTCATGTTCTTGCCGCGTGGGACGCCAAAGGTCATTTCTCGCGACTTTCCGTCGTTCCATCAGCGGGGTTATATTGATTCGAGTTAGGAGCGGTTGTCGGTCCCTTTAAGAGGGTGAACGGTCGAACTGCTTCAAATGCATCCGCATGAAGTAAATCGATATTCCACACTGACAAACATGTGAACGAAATTTCATTTACTGAAAGTAATGTACTCTAGATACTCTGGCAATCATTTCATCTCATTTATAATGTAGTAGAGAAAACTAAAATCACGAGAATCCTGTTTAAACTAATTGTGCGCTCGTGGGATACAAAGGGTTAAAACCTGTTCAACCCGGGCCGATCATGGGTGCACCTTTCTACGAATCGTAAGCTGCTACTCCGTCAGGACTGCCGAAGGCGGTCCGATCCCGAAAGTGTTAGCTGTCTCGAGCGAAGAATGCGATAAACTGCCGCGTGACGCAGGCGCCAAACGTCACAAAGTGTTCCTTGTCTTAGACACGAGAGAAGTTTGTGTGGATCATAGCCTAACACGTAAAGTAAGTCATAAAATATGAAAAAAAATGCGATCGTGGCCTAATGCTTAAGCACCTGGCTCTTCTGCCGGAAACCAAAGCTTCGATTCCACCGCAGGCCACGTATTTCTTTCTATTGAGACAATGCGAGTGGAGGCAATACAGGAACTACCTATCTGAGTGCGACTGAAATGAGGCAAGCATTATACGAAACTTTGTTTTTTCCCCTTTATTTCTGTTTAACTTTCTCGCAAGAAACGCTGCAATTTCCTGCGAATGCCGCTGTGGCGGAACGCTGCGAATGTGATGACGACTTGCGGAGATGAGTCGTGCGGGTCCTACGAAATGTGTGATTAGGTGGACGCGGAACTCATTGACGGCTTCCGTCACACTTTTCAGAACCGAGGTGTTGTTGGCCTCACGCCGCAGTTATCGTTCAGAGTAAAGGTGTGCGCACTCAGATGTACGAAGCGTAACACGTGACGCTCAGCCAGTCTACACAGACCCGTTATTGAGACGCGACCAATGGCACCTCTCAATCGAGACGTTGGTAAAAATCTCTGAGGTGCCGTCGAACTATTCGAACACCATCATTGACATATGAGCCAGGAGCACTGTGCGAGTTCGTCTCCTAAATTCTCATAAGAAAGAATAGACGATTCCTCGTGCTTTTCCTCTCCGCCCGTCAGCTGTGTAACATACCCCCCCCCCGGTACGTCTACTCGGTCAGACAGTGACGTCAGCTACAGACGATGAGGAAAACGAGCTAGGTGGGCATGCTGCACCTGCACCTGCACGCGACGAAAAAAAAATAACAATTGGAAAATGACACGGCAAGTGCTCCTTTAAAAGAAACATTTGCTTAATGGCAACATGTTTGCTTACCTATCTTTTCTAGGCATGTTTTGCTGCCATGAGCAGGGCGTAAGCAAAAGCCGCATACCAGACAGTTTGTTGTTCTTTCTTATTCCTTTCAACACTATGAGTCAGCGGTTTCAATTAGAGAGAGAAAGTGCTCATTCCTCCTGCAAGGCGCTGATGTTGAAGTTCTAAATTATGACGTCGTGTACATGTAATTGGAGTAATAGACGAGGTCACCGTAATAGCAACTGCTCTGTCAACGAGACGCCAATATTAGACACTGCCACTTAGATTGGTCTATAAATTTACCAGATTCTCTCGTTTTTAACGTTCTATAAGGTTATTGCGGTCATTACATATATAGTTAAACTCTGAACGTGTGTGTAGCACGGAGGAAGGCGCCGAGAAGTGACACTTGATGCGCGAATCAAGTGTCACTTCTCGGCGCCTTCCTCCGTGCTACACACACGTGCAGAGTTTAACTATATATGTAATGACCGCAATAACCTTATAGAACGTCTGCTGCACATTCTTGCACTGCGTGACGTGGCAACTTTCCCGGAGCATCACCACCACCGTCACCCTCATCTACGGCCCCGAGCAAGAAATAAGCATTCCAGGGATCTCCAAGCACACTGTATTGCGTTGCTTAAAGAGCTGACAGTTCTACGCTCTCGGGTGACAGTGAAAGGCACCACTAGATTCTCAAAACAGAAGCATCACGAAAATACACGCGTAACGCACAAACTTCACAGTCTGGTAGCCGTCACCATAGTAGGCCAAGTCACCACAAAAAGAATAAAAAGAAAGGAAAGAGCAATCACCCTGTCTTCGTATGAAGGAAGATTTTCGCACAGCTCGTGTGTCAAGCTAATAGTGTCGGGACGCCGTTTCCACAGACCCGTGAGCCAGTAGTGGTATATGGGACACACTCGAGCTGATTGTCAAAAGTGGCCCCCATGCAGTATTTCTGCACAGATCCTGAGGCGCATTAAGTTTTACATGTATACCCCGTAAAGCTCGAACGCGGTGACAGTCGGAAACTTGGCACAAGCATAGCAGAGGCTCCCGTCGACCGAGAGTGCAGTAACTTTAGCAAATCACTTCGACACGTCCGGAGCTAGCCACAGTAACAAAAATGAGCAACACTATCTACAGAAGAAATTAACACGCCTTTTTACAAGTTCGAGAACGTTTCTTTGTCGTACAAATTATAAGCACCAAGACACAATTCTTTCGAAGCGCAGGCTAAAGCAGAAATTAGCACGGCCACAAGTCTTCCGAAGACGTCACGGAACCGGAAGGAAAATTAAATAGAAAAACTCGGCAAAAGCTTCCGAGCACATTCTGCCGTTGTCGTACAAGTGCGGCCATCGTCCCGTCAGTCCAGCTGATTACACAACACCGCCGCTCGTATCGAACTCTGCTTAGCGCAAGCGTAGGCCTCCCTGAAGCCGCTGACCAGACGGAGCAGCTTGTTGCCCTTGGTCAATTCAGAAGAGCCACAGTGGTGGTACACGTTGTCAAAGAAGAATAACTGCCCCGGGCTCAGGTCCTCCAGACCGGCCAGGGGCGGCTGCTGCTTCTCGGTGCCGGACACCTCTCACATTTGCTCCAGAAACACCCTGTGCGCCACATGGATGCCAGCCATTGGAACCGCGAGCTCGTTCCCGCCGTTGTGGGCGGCGCACTCCAGGAAGGCGGCGATCGCCGGTGGAGTGGCCGTCTTCTGGGCCTCGGCGAAGAAGATCTCGGCTGTGAGTGATACCAAAGACGTGCCCAGGGAACCGTACCTGCACCCCGTAATACCTTTGAGGGTCGCAAACATCTCACGTGACACTGCTTATCGAAAAGAGCATTTGACGGAGCATTTAAAAAAATTCATTGGCAGTTTAGCGGTTAAACGCAACAGAAATACATGTATGTGCAGTGCACCGGGTGGTTCAGCGTACACTTCAAATTTTTTTTAAATATTAACTGTGGCAGATAGCCCAATTCTAGTTCATGAGGCACTGTATACGTGAAGCCGCGGATACTACTTGCACAAAAATTTGAAATGCATAATTGACTATTTAACAAAATATCGCTAATTAGCTGTTTAAATGCCTTGTGCCCAACATTGCAAGTTACAAACTCTAGCCGTGGAGTTCGTAAGCTGGATCCACTTGGAACGAGTTCTCAGGATGACACCAGTTTCGAGATAATTCCCGAACTTTGTGGACAACTGCATTGGCGTTCCAGTTAATTTTGTGCTTGCATATATAAAACGACGCCTTGTTTACAAAGTAACTTGTAGAGATCCAGCTGGACAGGTCGCGGACTACGGTTATCACTGAAGTTAGCCCGGCAGCCGCGTATGGCAAGGCACACAGACCTGACTGCCAGCGGAGTGTCCGGCTGGTAGTAGGGAAAGTTGAGCGCCAGCGGCAGCATCGCGTAGGCCACCGAGCCGTCCTTGTACTCGCGCAAGTAGTAGGCACTCCGGCTGCAGAGCTGCGAGGACAGGTGGTGCGCGTACAGGGCCGCGGCGACGTCCGGCTTGTCCTGCAGGAGTACCTTGACCTTGCGCAGGTTTTCGGGGAAGCTCGCGCCCAGGGTCGGCAGTTGGAAGAACTGAGCGTTCAGCGACGGCGATTGCGAGCTGTCCAGCAGGCTGTAGAGCACCGACAGGTTCTGCCAGTCGTAGACGCTGTCGGTGAGCTTCTCGAAGAAGATGCGCCGGACCATCTGAGCGATGTGGGTCACGTCGTCGCGCATGGCCTGCAGCGAGAGAGATGCGCACCCCGGCGGTGCGCGCTCGAATTACAGTTGAAGATTTTTTACCATAGCGCGTTCATTGATGCGGGGCCATGCGTATGTCGAAGACCACGTATAAAGCATTATCCGTAGTAAAGGATGGCGGCGGGGGCGGGGGGAGGGACTTGCAGAGCGCGAAAGTAGCAGGACAGAACCAAGGTAATGTTATTTCCCGTCGCTTGGAGATGCTCACTTTTTTTTCGTTCCGCCTAATTACTTAATAGTCTCAATTAATCAGCGTCTCAAATATATTGACAAGATGAAAAGTATGAAAAGTGTCAGTGAGAACATTGTAGAGCAACTCGAAAAACTCCCGCTACAACTTTCTGTTGTTCAATACGTGCTGCATAAATATTTTTTTCAAGCATGAAGGAAACCCGCGAATAAAGTGCCTATATAGAGCGGCAAATCGCCCGTCAATTAATTGTCGCAGGCTCCCACTTTCGACAAGTATCATTACGTCCCGTTTTATTTGGTTTTACATCCCGCCCCTAGTATGTCTAAATGAAAAATTTCCCTGGCGTTTTCAGTGGTTTCATTGTTGTCGTACGAGTGACTGACAACAAACAGGCCCTTCGTAGCTTCTTATTCTCATCCGTACCACATAACGTGCAGGTAAAAAAAGAACTCGTCCATGATGAAGAAGCACCTTGGTGAAGTGCCTGGCCACGTAGTCCTTGATTGACGCCAGGCCCATGAGATCCGAGAAGAGGTTGAAGCAGTGCACCACGTAGCTCTTCAGGGGTCGCTCCTCGTTGCGGTAGTAGCCGAGGGCCACCGCGCGGTTGCCGTACTGGGACGCCTCCTGGGCGGCGCGCCATCCGAGCAGGAGCACCGCGTTCGACTCGTTGGAGGCGACCTGCTTGAGCAGGCGCTCGAACCACCCTCGGTCGGTGGACAAGAAGGCGAGCCTCGTGCTGCCCGAAAGGCCTCGCTCGGAAAAAACCTCCGCGAGCGAGAGGCGCCAGCGCTCTGCCGAGCCGTCGCCGGAATCCGCAATCACGGCTTCCGCCACGCCCGAGCCAACTCCAGCCGAGCCGACGATGGCCTCGATGTGCTCCTCTTCCAACAGCATCGTCCCCTCGAAGTCGTCGACGACGGCCACACCCTCCATTGCGTTGCGGAATACCTTCACCAGGTCGTTGAAGAAGGCGGCGTGGTCCGCCCTCCGGTCCAGCCTCCGCTTTCGGTCGCGCGCGTATTTCCCCACGTCCGTCGAAGGTGAGAAGGTGACATGGAGATCGCCGATGCCGACGTTCTCGATCGTGTACTCGAGCGGCGCCGGCCAGGCCAGTTGGCCCTGTTGAAATGATCGATGTTTCAACACATCGATCGTTTCAACAGGGCCAACAGGGCAACAGGGCAATTGATCGATCGATGTCGCTGCACGGAGCTACGTCGCGTCGGATGCTCTTCCCGTAGGCGTCAGCGAACGCTTGGCAACCCGGGGTGTCGCAGGACGTCGACGACCTCTTGGCGCTTCTCGGCCAAAGAGCCAGCGTCACCGGGCTGGCGGTGGCGAAGATGATCACCAAGGAGACCCTGGCGACGGTCAAGGCGCGCAGGCGGGACTCATGACGGGAGAGTGGACTGGAAACTCCACCGGAGAGCATGCCGCGATGGGCGGGCGATCCGACATCCTGGAATCGAGGCGCGTTTATGGGCATCTGACGTCGCTCGAGAAATGCCGCGGCGGGTGTTCAGTCGGCAACTTTCGGTAGCGACTCATAAGAGGGCGCTTTAACTTTGGGGTCAACTCTGACTTTTTCCTATTAGCTAAACGTCGAACGCTGCATTTTTCTCAATAGGCTACGGCTAAACCCATGCGAATGAATTGTTGTTGCGTTTTGAAGACAAAGCGTAAATCTGGCGACTGCAAGAATAGTTTCTTTGCGACTACTTAGGTTTTGCTATAATTAGCGAAAATTCCCAAGTTTAGAAAAAAGTATGAAGTGCGCAGTCTACAAATCAGTCAGTCTGCACGCGCACGCCTACCCTCGCGCACGCACGTGCACGCACTAAAAACTGGAGCTATCGCCGTTGTACGAGCTGCACCCTTTAGAGCACCTAAGCCGGACAACCTTGACGTACTGTTTACGATAAATTTTGACAGTGCTTACGAGGGTTTTTGAAAGGTTCTATACACAGGAATTAGCAGTACCTTTTAGAGCGGTGTATGACACCAGTTGTGTCCACTTTAGTTAGCTCAGCGGGTCCGGTTGACATAATTGTAATATCATTTTTCTACTACCGCGTTACTCCGTCGAAAACTTGAGTCCGGCCGCGCGCGCCCGCCCGGGTCGCTGTATCTTGAAAGCCTTCGGCGACGGAGACAGAGTGCGCTGGGCGCTGTGTTTTCGCGGCTTAGTTCGCGTTGGATGGGACACGCAGCACGAAGGTCAATTCGCTCGCTGCTGCTGCCGCGCTTCCTCACCGCATCGTTTTGACAGCGAGTCTCCGCGGTCATCGAGTGAGGTGCGTTCATGAGTGCTTGTGGTGGCGTGACACCATGCTTGTTAATTTAGATAGTGTGCCTATGTTTCCAAGTTTATACGGCCGATAAAACTGCAATCCTTGCTTCGTACAGCTAGCTGTTCACTAATTTGCTATCGCAATCGAAGCTTCGTCTTTCGGGTAAAACTGCGACTTTGTTTCTTTTGTTGTTGTTGTTGTTGTTGTTGTTGTTGTTGTTGTTGTTGTTGTTGTTGTTGTTGTTGTTGTTGTTGTTACACAGGTGTTCTTACCGAAAAAGAAATTTAAAAATCTGCAAGCTAATGATTATGTCGTAGCCGATACCACGCCAGGAGCTAAATGGATGTTTATGTTTTAGTTGTCACAACAATGTTAGTTGTTTTCTCTGCTTGAGTTATGGTTTGACCGCAAGACGGCGCTCAAATATTTGCTACTGCCGCGCCACGTACGAACTAATCCGGTGTTAAGCAAAACAGTAATAACGTTCACAGTCGAGCTGCGTCTCTCTTTTGGCGTTTGGCGTTTGTAGAGAATGCAAAATCAACACAGTTCTGTGCAGCCTCTTCTTCAGCGCATGAAACGTCAACCGAGCGGAGTGTAAAAAAAAAAAGGCCCCTCACTTTCCCGGATGTGGCGGCGACCATTCGGTTTGCGGCCGCCTTGGTTCGGGCCAGGATGGCTGCGAGGTTTGGTGGAGGCGTAGTCGGGGCTGGCTTGGACGCCGCTACGCTCTTGCGGCGCCCTCTGCGGTGCTGGAACGACTCCGTTCGCTTGCTCTTCTCTTCCGAGCGGCTTGCGATCGGATGCGTTTGAAACGCCTGCGACATGACGTAAACGGTTTGTTGGTGCTGCCGATGTTTCACCTTGTTCAGCGTTTTCGCTTTGCCGAAAAAGAAAGACGGACAGAAAGTACGTCGAACGCATTTCTTTTTTCGGGACTCGGTTTTGAACCTAGAATGGTCACTGACAGCGAGTTTACCATATAACTTAGACGGCGAACGTAGCGAAGCTGCTAACTAATATGCGCTTCGACGAAATGAACCGGTGAGGAGCACTAGCAGTTGCTGCTTTTATTATTATTTTTATTTTAATGCATTAGCTTAGGAGTGTCACAGTGGTAAGAGGTGTATGTGTGTGAAGAGTGGGAAGGTGGTCACGTCGTAGAAGTGGAAAGAAGAGAGGGCATTGGAGAACTTAGAAGAGCATGTCATCATCGTAGTCGTCATCATCATCATCAGCCTGGTAACGCCCACTGCAGGGCCCAAGGCCTCTCCCATACTTCTCCAACTACCCCGATCATGTACTAATTGTGGCCATGTTGTCCCTGCAAACTTCTTAATCTCATCCGCCCAACTTACTTTCTGCCGCGCCCTGCTACGCTTCTCTTCCCTTGGAATCCAGTCCGTAGCCCTTAATGACCACCGGTTATCTTCCCTCCTCATTACATGTCCTGCCCATGCCCATTTCATTTTTTTATTTCAACTAAGATGTCATTAACTCGCGTTTGTTCCCTCACCCACTCTGATTTTTTCTTATCCCTCAACGTTACCCCCATCATTCTTCTTTCCATAGCTCGTTCCCTCGTGCTCAATTTAAAGAACCCTTTTCGTAAGGCCTGCCAACCTTACCCCAGCCCATTCTTATTAATCTGATTATTTGAGTCTCATGATCCGGATGCGCGGTCACTACCTGCCCTAAGTAGATGTATTCCCTTACCACTTCAAAGGCCTCGCTACCTATCGTAAACTACACTTCTCTTCCGATACTGTTAAACATTACTTTAGTTTTCTGCAGATTAATTTTTAGACCCACCCTTCCTGCTTTGCCTCTCCAGGTCTGTGAGCATGCATTGCAATTGGTCCCCTGAGTTACTAAGCAAGGCAGTAGCATCAGCGAATCGCAAGTTACTAAGGTATTCTCCAATAACTCTTATGCCCAATTCTTCCCAATCCAGGTCTCTGAATACCTCCTGTAAACACGCTGTGAATAGCATCGGAGAGATCGTATCTCCCTGTCTGACGCCTTTCTTTATTGGGATTTTGTTGCTTTCTTTATGGAGGACTACGGTGGCTGTGGAGCCGCTATAGATATCTTTCAGTATTTTTACCTATGGCTCATCTACACCCTGATTCCGTAATGCCTCCATGACTGCTGCGGTTTCGACAGAATCAAACGCGTTCTCGTAATCAATGAAAGCTATATATAAGAGTTGGTTACACTCCGCACATTTCTCAATCACCTGATTGATAGTGTGAATATGGTCTATTGTTGAGTAGCTTTTACGGAATCCTGCCTGGTCCTTTGGTTGACAGAAGGCTGAGGTGTTCCTGATTCAACTTGCGATTACCTTAGTAAATACTTTGTAGGCGACGGACAGTAAGCTGATCGCTGCCGTGGTCTGTTGCTTCGAAGCTGCTGGGAAATGAGGGCCGGGGTTTGATTGTGGTACTTATATAGGAGGTTGTGGCCAAGTACTGCACCAGGGTGGTCAATCCTGCTCTGGTGAGGGAGTGCGTTACCAGTTCTAGTCACCGGGATCATGCCGCATTGATGGCCTGTTATGAATTTTGTCAGCACGCGGATTTTTTTTAATCCGGTGGAAAACTGCACGGCACCGAGATTCGAACCACGGTCCTCTTGCACGCGAGGCGGATGTTCTATCTCTACGCCAGCGCTGCACTCCAGACCTTGGCTGCGGATGTGGAACATCATTTCTGCCGCAGGCGTCTCGAGAACGTGATCTTTTTCGGTGAAGGCAACCGGTCAATAAACCCACACATGCTACCTGAAGGTATCAATGTTCCCGGGTTTGAGACTCTTGTTATATAATAGGACTGTGAGTGGCAAGGTCTGTGAGCGGTGGCGCTGGCTAACACTCCCACGGTTCTACTAGCAAACATAAATACCCAAGAAAGTGGATTGGGAAGCGGCGCGCGGTAGGTCAATTAGTAGAGCATCGCACGCGAAATGGGAAGGTTGTGGAATCGTTCCCCACCTGCGGCAAGTTGTTTTTTCATCTACTTTCATTGCCATTAATTTATCGTTTCTGTATTTCATTTGTTAAGCACAAGTACTTTCCCCTATGTTGTCAATGGTGTCGGTGTTTGTTGGCTTCTTACGATATGACTAATAAAAATCGGGCCCTTCGGGTAAACTCCTGTCTCGTTTATATATATATATATATATATATATATATATATATATATATATATATATATATATATATATATATATATATATATATATATATATATATATAGGCTGTCCTACGTGACTTGTGCCAAAGTTAAAGAAAGGAAGGCGCCACGTAGCTTGACTGGTCTAATCTTTCCCGTCCTTTGGAGCAAGTCAGACAATTTTATTTAATTTGGTGGGTGGAGGGTGGTGGGTGGAGATTTATTCAGTGTCTTGTGTGCTAGGGGTAGAGTAACCGCTCTCTGCGGTAGTGGAGGAGGATTTCTCTGAACGTGACCATTCGGTCCCGCGCGTGACCGCGATGCAGAACAGAAGGCTGGTCAGGATCGGAATACTCAGGAGAAGGATGATGCGCCCGGTGTGCGAGAGCTCGGGCGGCATCGTGGGCGGCTTCGTTTCCAGCCAGATCCGAGTGACCAGGCGCCAGGATGATCTGGTCGCGCCGTTTCCTTGAGGGAGGAGTGCCAGAGAGTATCTTCTTTGCTTCGGGCGCTATCAGTCCTCTTGTGTAGTTGCAAATGGCCGTGTTTGAGTCGCTGATGATGCAGCTTGCATTGGTAGCCGCGTAGGCCAAAGCGACGGCCGTTTCTTCTCCTTCTTCGGGTTGCGTGCTGAACATTTATGCGTCCGCAGCGAGGCGGTACTGCGAGCCCGCGACTGCGATGGCCGCCATGGCGTTTTGGTTGGGGTGTTCCGCTGTGTCCATGTAGGCTACGTCAGTGCCTTGTTCGTAGCGCTTTTGTAGTTGTTTAGCTGTTTCTGCACGTCGCTCCGGATTGTGGTCAGGGTGCATATTGCGAGGTATGGGCCGGATAACTAGCTGAGTGCGAATGTTTGGAGAGATGGGTACTTTTGGTCCGAACTGGGTGGTGTAGGTAATGCCTAGGGTGCCTAGCATGTGCCTGCCCGTGGTGGAATTGGCGACCCGTTCGTATTGGCTAATACGGTGCGCTTCAATGAGCTCGTCTATGGTGTTATGAATGCCTAGGGCGTCTAGTTTCTCGTTAGAGGTGGTGATGGGAAGATGTAGGGCTTGTTTATAGGCCCTCTTGATCATGGTATTGAGTTTCAGCTTGTCACTTGCATTGAGGCTAAGGTACGGGGCGACATGGTGTTCCTGCTCAGGACGTAGAGAGAGAGAGAGAGAATGAAGAGGAAAGGCAGGGAGGTTAACCAGATATGAGTCTCCGGTTTGCTACCCTACACTGGGGATGGGGGATAGGGGTTAGAAAGATGACAGAGAGGAAAACGCAAAACACGAAAACATGACAACGTTACGCATGAAGCCATCCTCTCTGCTCTCGCAGAGGTAGGAGTGGGTGGTCGGATGTTTCAATGGATACGGAGCTATCTATCCATGCGATCCTTCTTTGTAAGCACCGAGGAAGGCCATACTTCCCTACATTATAGCTACCGCGGCGTCCCCCAGGGTGGTGTTCTTAGCCCCGTGTTATTTAATCTAACACTAATTGCTCTACTTGAGCACGTGCCAACCACTGTCAGGCTATCAATGTACGCAGATGACATCTGCATATGGACATCTGCAGTAACACGCCTACAGCTGCGAGCGAGAATTCAGAAAGCCGCGACACAAACTGCTATCTACCTCCGTAATCGAGGCCTGGAAATTTCCTCCGAGAAATGCGCACTAGTGCCATTTACGCGCAAACCTATGGCAAACTACAGTGTAACGATAAATGGCCAAATAATACGACGGGTCCGATCGCACAAGTTTCTAGGCGTCATAATCGACAGGGACTTGTCATGGAGCCCACACATATCTTACGTGAAAAAACGGTTGACAGGCATCTGCCACCTGTTCAAGTTTTTCGCTGGCAAGACCTGGGGAATGTCGCCTAGTGCCATGTTACAACTGTACAGGGTGCTTTTTCTGGGATTTCTGCGATACAGCTTGCCAGCAATCAACAACACAGGCAAAACGAATCTACGCACAATACAAAGTCTTCAGGGTCAAGTGCTCCGGATCTGTCTAGGCCTGCCTCGGAGTGCTTCAACAGTGGCTACGATAGCAATCGCTAGAGACCACCTTGTCAAGACCCACATTGAAATTGAAGTACTCAGGACCCATATAAGGAATCTAGCCAGGACTCCTCGTCACCATTTAGCCTCTCTAGCAGCGGACAGGCCACACACATCTTTCAGCCAAACGATAACTGCATATGATGAATCATTGCCAGCTTGTTTCACTCCGGCTGCGAGACCTTCGATCCCTCCATGGTGCCTCGCTCAGCCAAAAATCAACCTCGCAATACCTGGCATCTCGAAAAAAGCTGATCTGTCATCACCAGCCCTTAGACAGCTCACGCTACTATATTTGTACGAGAACTACCGTGACTCTACGCATATTTACACTGATGGATCTGTCCTTCCAAGCAGCTCCGCGGCGGCAATCGTCATACCAGCGAAAGCTACAACAATCAAATTTAAGACGACCCACGCGACAACATCGACGGCAGCAGAGCTCGCAGCACTCTTTACTGCTCTTCATCACATTGGTGATGAACCGCCACACAAATGGACAATATTCTGCGATTCGAAGGCGGCACTGCAGTCTCTACTGTCACCTTTACGACGCGGACCGCACGAACAACTAATATTCCATATTACAGAGACATTACACCATATAAGTGATGCAGGCCACGAAATAACCTTTCAGTGGCTTCCAAGTCACTGCGGCATTATCGGCAATGAACGGGCGGATCACGCTGCCCGCTCAGCCCATACTGAGGAGCGCCACGTCCCAATTCCTCTTTCTAGAACTGACGCGGCACGGAAGCTCCGCCTACTTGCTCGGCAGTGCACCGCGTCGCAATGGAATGAGCCACATTTAAGAAATCCGCGACTGTACTCACTTGATCCAACATTAAGTCTTCGAGCGCCATCACAGCTTCGCCGTAGAGACGCCACACTTTTATATCGACTTTGGTTGGGCGTTGCCTTTACTAAAGCCTATGCCTTCCGCATAGGGATGACCGACACCCCAACCTGTGACCACTGCGGCCATGAAGAATCAATTGGCCATATTTTGTGCGCCTGCCCGCAGTACAGTCCACAGAGGGCATGCCTTAGCCACGAACTTGACCAACTGGACGACCAACCGCTATCCGAAAAAAGAATTCTGCAACATCGAAAGGACCTACCGTCACAGAAGAAGGCCGTGCAAGCGCTTTTGCGCTTCTTGCGATCTACCGGCCTGTGTGAACGACTTTAACTGGAACGCCTTTTGTGCGTGTGTCTCCATGTGTGCTCAGGACGTAGGTGGTTATCACGCCTATAAGGTTGTTTTCTTTCATGCCGTGATGTCGATTTGCCATGCGTGCAATGATGCAAGAGACTTGGTGTACATGAGCACCTAATTTCTTGAGTATCTTCATGTTTCTGCCATTTTGTTGGATGCGTAAGCTAAGGATACGGATGCTAGGTACAGTAGGTATGTCTTGCTGATTCACGTGAATTTCTATCTCGGGGGGGGGGGGGGGAAGGGGGTGACGTCGAACTCCCCAATTAAGCTTGTACAGAAGGCGCTCCCCTTTCTGTGCTGAGCCCTCCAGGCCGTGCGGGCTCTTCGTATTTAACAACCTGACTGGAAACCACGAAATCTCTTCCAAGCAAACGCACCTCACTTCGTAAGAACGAGGGCCACGCCGGGGTGGCGGGGGATTCTTATTTTTGCAGCTCGACAAGTTCTCTCCAACTGATCAGGCTAAACGCCTGCTCTTACATTAGGCGGTGCCCCGTCTGCTCGTTCTGGTTTTCTCACTTCATACATGTCGCTCGAAGTTCCGTTGCCCATGTTTCCATATACTAAGCAGGTTAGAATAAATGGGCCCCTTCCCCTACTGTTTGAGTTGAGGCCATGGGCTGCAGCCCCCTTAGCCCCACCCTTAATCCATAGCTGGTCCAAGTCATGGTGATCGTTGGAAACGTACATCGACAGCATCTCTGAGAGTGTTCGGTTGAGACGTTCCGTAAGGACCGCTCGTTTGTGGGTGGTAGGCGGTGGATAGCTTGTGCTCAGTGGCACAAGAGCGGAGGATGTCGTCCACAACTCGAGACAAGAACGAGTGGCCGTGGTCTGTAAGTAACTGTCGAGGTGCACCGTGCTGGCGAATGACGTCGTGAAGGGGAAAGTCGGCGACGTCTGTTGCGCAACTAGTCGGCAACGCCTTTCGCGTAGCATGTCGCGTAATCAGTAGCGACGGCGATCCACTTATTCCCTCTTGTTGTCGTCGGAAAAGGGCCAAGCAGGTCAAGGCCTACGCGAAAGAATGGTTCAGAGGGAACTTGAATTGGATGGAGTCGGCCGACAGGTGGCAGGGGAGGTTTCTTCCGGCGCTGACACAATTCGCAAGTTGCAACATAACGACGCACAAAGCGGTAGAGACCCGGCCAGAAGAACCGGCATTTTACGCGGTCGTATGTACGCAAAACTCCAAGGTGTCACGCCGTCGGTGCATCGTGAAGTTTTTCGAGAACAACGGATCGCAGATGACGAGGAAGAACTAGGGGCAACTCAGGGCCTTCAGGGTTGATATTGCGGCGGTAGAGGATGCTGTCGCTCAGCACGAACATGCGGCACGTGCCGTCGGTGCTACCAGATTGCACGTCGGCAATGATGGACTGTAAGGATGCGTCGCGTTGTTGTTCAGCGCGCATGTCGGTCATGTCAATCAAAGCCATCCCGCAGGCCACCGGATCATGCGCAACAGGATCAGGGGGATCCACGGGGTGACGCGAGAGGCAGTCAGCGTCCTTGTGCAGACGTCCAGACTTATAGTTGACAACAAATGAAAATTTCTGGAGCCGCAAAGCCCAGCGACCAAGCCGTCCTGTGGGGTGCCGGAGGGAGGACAGCCAGCAGAGGGCGTGGTGGTCTGTAACGATCGAAAGCGTGTGGCCGTACAAATATGGCCGGAACTTAATGACAGCGCAAACTAAAGGCAAGCACTCCCGCTCGTGTGATGGAGTATTTTTCCCTCAGCAGGTGACAGCAGGCGGCTGGCGTAAGCTATCACACACTCGGTACCATCCTGCTGTTGGGCGAGAACAGCGCCGATGCCGTGGCCGCTTGCGCCAGTGTGGGCTTCGGTCGGTGCTGATGGATCAAAGTGGGCAAGTATGGGAGGCGGGGTCAGAAACACGATGAGAGCGGCGTGAGCCTGCTCCGGGTCCCATAAGAATGGCGTGTTCTTCTTTAGAAGATCTGTCAAAGGCCGAGCAACGTCGGCGAAGTTTTGACGAAACGGCGAAAGTAAGAACACAGGCCGACGAAGCAGCGCACGTCAGAAGCATAATGTGGCGCATGGAACTGCGTGCGGCACAAACTTCTCTCGGATGCGTCAACGAGGTGTCTTAACACTGTAATCTGACGGCTCCCGAAATGACACTTCGTGGAGTTCAGTTGAAGGCCGGCTTTTCGGAAGACCGCAAGAATTGCAGCGAGTTGGGTAAGGTGGCTGCCGAACGTGGGAGAAAAAACAATAACGTCGTCAAGGTAACAAAGACATGTGGTCCTTTTGTAGCCTCGCAGAAGGGAGTCCATCATACGTTCAAATGTAGCAGGAGCATTGCATAGGCCAAAGGACATGACTTTGAACTGATATAAGCTATGCGACATGATCAAGACCGTCTTCTCGCGGTCCATTTCATCAACTGAAATCTGCCAGTAACCGGATCGAAAATCGATAGCGAGAAGTATTTAGCTCCGATCACTTGTCGGCACTCTTTAATTATTGCGTTAACTGTAGAGCAGCTTTTGCACATGAGCAGATTAAACGCGTTGTCAGCAGTGTCCTTCAGCACGTGCCCGGCCTTCTCGGCTTCTGTCATGTCGTGATCGGCCTTACGACAAAGTGCCAGCACGTCCTGGATGTACGAGTCGTAGGACTCGTAGTTCCTGCTTTGCGGCAATTTTACGGCCGCCTGATTTGCCACACAACTCTGTCAATTTCTATTTGCATTGGTCCCGGCTGGTTAGCTCCTCTTCGTGGTTTTCGTGCCGCACATTTGCCGTGCCTCTTAAGTAGAACTACAGGTTAACTAGCATAAGCGTAGGGTCCCATCTGTTGATTCCACTCACGCGTTCGTACATGGCCACCCACTCTCCAACGTCGGCGCCATCGGTCCCACATAAAGTTCCAGGATCCGTGGGTTGCACAACAACCGAAGGTGACAGCGACGTAGCATGCGACGTTGACGTAGGAGGTGGCAACGACGTTGATCCCGAGTGCTCACCGTCATTCATGGTGCGGGCGGTGATGCGCCGTCCACTGCGGAGCTCCGTTTCCAGCCGTGGTACCCCGCACCTATCATCAATATGTTACGGGGACGTTGGGAGCATAGAAGATTATATTTACAATATATATACAAAATGAGTCTGAGTAGTTAAGATGGCTGACCGCGAACAACCCGCAGCAGCCAGCGTCTCGCGATCTTCTTCCTCTCTCCGTTAAGCCATCCGTAACAATATGCTTGATATGTTTGTATCATTCTCAAAGCATTATCGCATCTCTATCTGCCATGTCCACACTGATTTGCGCTTTTTCAACAGCACTGATCAGAATTGGACAAGCTGCTGTAGCCTGAAAAGATGTTAATAGCGCTGCAAGTGATACTGTGCTGTGCGGTGACGCCTTGCGGTGACAGTGACCGACTGTGATTCTATGTGTATGTTCCTTTCTTTCTTTAACTCTACTTTGCTATCATTTTTACTTCCCCCTCCCCTCACTCCCCAGCGTAGGGTAGCAAACGAGACCTTCTTATCTGGTTAACTTCCCTGCCTTTACCCTTTCTTCTGTCTCTCTCTTTCCAGCAGCACTGACCCTCAAAAATTCAACTTAGATGTGCTAGAGGCGTCTTGCGTGAACTCTGCGATGAGATACCTATTCTAGAGTGCAGAGAACTTCCATGCATGCTTTTTCGCACGTATCCATGCGCATGTAAGTTCTTCTCAAGCGAAAAAACTGTGGTGGTGTCGTCTGCGATCGACACTACGGACAGACGAGCGAGTGCATCACGTAATAACATGTATAGTTTGAGCTTTGAGTATCAAGATATTGGGCGTCGTGATTCACCGGCATCAGCCAACTGGACGAAAGTCAGCGGGCAACACTGAGCTTCCAGAAAAGCAGCCGCACACACGTTTCAACCTGCATGGCATTCACCACGGTGGCTCAGCGACTCTGGGATAATTCTGCCGAACACGAGTTCGTGGGTTCGACCGCCAAGCCACGGCAGCCGCATTTCTGTGAGGGTGCAAGGTAAAAAAAAAAACTGTCGTGTGTTTACAATTACGCGCACGTTAAAAAACTCCGAGCGATGAAAATCTTTTTCCGGCTTCCCTCGTAACCTACTGCTCACTTTCGGAACATTAAGTTCCACATTTTCTAATTTTTTCTTAAATTTTACCCCGCATATTATTGTGCAAAGCTCATGTTGTTCTCAAGTTCGAAATAAACTTATCTAAAATGTTATCTGCGTGCTGTTGCGTGCTTGGCATGGGGACGCTCGACACACAATCAACTAACTTGTCAACGTGATCGCTTTTCGCGGAGAAAAGAATTATGGCAGAATATACCTCAAGATGAATGTCAACATTATGCGATTTGCATTGAACCAATGTAGCGGCATACCCTATAGACCCGTTCCACGCTGATCCCATTGGCGCCGCCATGTTTGATCACGTGTTGACGCGTCCATGGCTTTGCTCAGCTGCCTCTCGCAAAGGCTGTAGTCGCAAAATAGCTGTACTCGCAATAATGAATAAAAAGAAAGCAGAAAAAGCGCGGCTGTCGCGACAAGCGTGCGTGCAAATTCGCGTGGAATCGCGGCTTCTATACGTGTGCGTGAAGTGGCTTTCCCGCATAACTTTGAAGCCCAAGATGGCGTATCTTGGAGCAACTCTGGCTCCCTAAAGGGAGCCCTGCACAGTTTTTCTAACCCGAACAAGAAAATACCACCCTCGAACGTGCACACTGGGAACAAAAGGTATTGCGGGTTGCGTCACAGCAGATAACACAAGCACTCTTTCCATAACGCGTCAAGGGCTATCGGAGCTCGTTTCTTACCAATACCAAGGTGACGCGCTATCTCAAAAGGTGGAGTGATAACTCTCCCCCTTATTGGTCATTTCGTAAGGTTTCCCAAAGAACCTGTTTGGAATGGCTGCTTTACTGGTGGTTGGGCGCGTAATCACGTGGTATTTTTGATGCTTCGTGGCTTTGTCTCTCAGCTAAAAAAAATCGCACTCACCCCTGTATCTTGATGAAATCCCAGTTCGATGTTTCTTATGACTCTCCATAACTTCTTAACCGTCATCTTGTCTATTAGAAGGGTAGTTATAGAGTTAGTGAACTGACTGTGTTTATCCAACTGAATGTAACCAAGAAAAAATTGCTGGTGGCCTCTCAATGCGACTGTGAACAACTTGTTTTTGTTCGTTTGAAACGAGCCATCTATTTTCCACGATCAGTTGAAGTTAGCTGAGACACCCTGCACAACCTCGCCCTCTCTACACGCTTCTCGACAGTCATTTCGGCTTGCAGTACGTTGAAATAAAAGTAAAGTAGTTAATATACGATAGACATGTGGTGACGCTCTACTCCTACAACTGCATTATATTCATTCAACTCTTTTTTACCTGCCTGTCAGCCTGTGTCGTTGCCGATACCACCACTCCTTCTCCAAGGGCGCACGCCCCCCTCACACGGTTTCCTTGCCGCTGCTAAACGCGCCGATTCTCTGGAGTCCTTCACAACCGTCGCTCTCAATTTCGGTTGGCGCGACCCACTTTGCCTGCACCAGTCGCAACCTGCAGTATGAAGTGCCTGTTCCACTTACCACACAGAAAGCCAGCTGCTTGGAGCGCAGAAAATTGATATATTCCTTGTGCATACGTACACCCCGAAAATCTATTTGTCCCCAAACGACATATTCTGCGCGCAACTACAACCCTTATCACTTGCAGGGAAAATATCACGAAGACTCTTTAAAAGCGGTGCACGAGTGCTGGGCTTGGGTGCCGGCCGTATCATACGCCCAACTTCTGTGCTCAAGATTTCTGTGTACCTGATCACGTACACATGAACCAGATTACTTTCGAAGTTTTAGCCAACGTGCTTTTGTCGCCGTCTGGCTGCAAGTGGTCCTTGTGATCACTTGTCGTCGCTTGTGGTCCTGCTTTTCTTGTGCTCGACGTACTTGACACGCCATGCTGTGGTAGTGCAATTTCATGTAGACTGGAATAGAATATGCGTGAAACGACGCGGCGTAGACATGAAGGTACCGCAGCTCGATACTGCGCTTCGGTTATTGCGGCTTTCGACCTAGCACACAAGCCGGCTCGTATTGACTTGACGTGCCCCCCTTGTCAATCAACTATACTGCATTATAGAATTCCACGCGAAAGCTTGCCGAAGACAAGATTCTTATCTGACGTGCTTCATGTGCATGCCGTTCCCATACGAATCTGCGTGATAATAGGGGACGGAGGACGAAGGAACCGCTCTTCTTGTAGCAACGTCACTAAGCACCCAATGGATGCTTTCACTCACGTCGACTACAACGGGACACCTCGGTTCGGTTGATTCTTCTACGGCTTTCGCAAAAACCAAGCACCGGAGCAAAGTCTATAGAATGCAGCATCTGAAGTCAATGCTCTTGGATTTTGTGAACTAAGTGATCCCACTGACCCAGTTCTACGCAGTGCAGAGAGCAACATCGCGTGCCTGTTCCTGGATCCAAGGTCGACAACACTACCTTGGTGACATGGCGCTGAGCGCAGTGACGATGGCCGAAATAATCCTCGTAACACTTCAATTCTGGACGGAAGTAGCCTGTAGATCAACCGTGGAGAAACACGAAACTGCGGAGCTCTCATCCCTGTCGACCAAAAAAGCCGACATTGTCCTCGTATCTTTCAAGCAGCCATGGAAAGCAACACACACCATGTTCTTGCAACTGTTCGACGGGACAGTAACCACGTGGCGCGTTCCGAACAGAGGGATGCTCTCCTACCTTCAGAAGAACAAATTTCAAGGCAAACGAACAATATTGGTCGTTACCGATCCCAGTGCTGGCCTCGAACATGTGTCAGCGCTTTTTGACTCGGTGGGAGTTAGAAATATCTGTGTTACGTGGCTATTCGTAAGAGTGCACTACGAAACCCAGGCATATGTGAGAAATCCATTGCCCACTCCCTTACAATGTCAGGTGGTCGGTTTCCTGACACTGAATGGCACACGTGTGACACACATTGTATGGCCTCTCACATCATCCGTAAGCCATAATCCCTCTGAAGGAGAAGTACGTTTAAAGTTGAGGATAGAGAGCCCCAGTTTAAAACATATTTCTGGGCAGCGATTGACAGTGGTCTGTCTTAACGGCTTCTATTATGGCATCGATGGAGATTCGTGCAACCATCCCTCTCTCCAACGCTTCCTTCGGTTCCTGCACGAAGCGAACGTGTCGGTCAACATTAAATTAGCTTCTAACATTAGAAGTTACATAACTTTAAAGGAAGGGATTGTTGCTAACAATTGGGACATTCTGTTCTTGGCGACCAGACTGCACGAGAGTGATGCTGTGGATGTGGACTTTCCGACAATAATTGTCTCGCACGCAACGTTCTATTCCCGACTCAATGACCACCGCGTCGTCACGCTCTCCGAAGTGGTCTACAGTTCCTGGCAACTTTTCGCATCGGTCGTTGCACTTCTCTTGTTAGTTGCAGTTGTGCTAGCCAAAGCGGAGAACATTGAGCGTCTATCGTTTCAGAGCATCGCCGACACGATTATGCTACTACTAGCAGCGGTCTTGGCGACCGCAATTTCACAGCCAAGCAGCGTTTCACGACGTGCCATAGCTGGAATAGCGCTGTACTATGTGTGGTTCATGGCGATTCTACCACTTTCCTCGTATTTCCGCAGTGAACTCACATCAAAAGTAACGCTTAAACAACCCGGAAACCGCATCGATACGCTCCAAAAGCTGGAAGATACCCTCGATAGTCACGAAGTCGCCCCTTGTTGTACCTTCCGCACGGCCATGCACCAAGACCTACTACTTAGCACTTCGACGGAAGTCTCACTTCTATCCCAGTTGCAAACGGCGTTCAAACGTCATGGTCCGAAAGACTTGGTCAAGCGCGATTTTATCGACTGTCTTCGTTGTGCTCTGAGTCCTGAGCGTGTCTGTTACCACATGTTTGAAAAACCTTGCTATATGCGACATCAAGTTCCAGAAGTACGACTCTTCAAAGAACATTACAAGGTCCTCCTAAGTGGTTTCCCGATGCATAAATCCCTGGCACTGTACCGGCCCTTGCGAAGATTTTTTCACGCCATTCAAGAGGGCCGCCTGATAAAGGAAGACTACCCCGAATGCAATGATGGAGAGATATCTGACGGTGTTGAATTTGAACTCGTCGGATTCCTTTTGCAGTACGCAGTTCTGCAGGTCTTCAACTGTGTCGTTCTAGCGATTGAAATTTTAGTGGCGCGACGTTCGCAGTGCTTATCAGTGTTTTCCGCCCGCCCATCGCGAGCGTTACGCAGTTTGCGTCGCAAAGCGTCTGTGGAGTAAAACAGTTCGAGACAAGAGGAAAAAGCGTACCTCAAAGCAAGATACGCCATCTAGTTTCTAAACGTTACCTTGACTTTCCTGGAAGATGAGGTGTGTTTACATCACTGCACAAGATTGCATCCAAACATTTGCCGAACTTTTACTTGAAACCCTCCACTGACCGCAAACTGGAGCTAGATTTGGCGACACTGTCTCCGCGTTAGTGTGGACATGCTTCGGGTTGCGCGCATTGAAACATACACACTCGCACTTTGCTGCTGGAAATTTGCGCCAATTGGGGGGGTCTACGCCAAGATTACGCCCTGACTGCAATCTTTAAAAATATTAAATTCTTTGAGACTTATCTTGTCCCACAACAATAATCGTCATCTGTCTTGCCTAGCGTTTCCTTTAACGCTGCGAGCCCGGTACTTCCCAGTCACGAACGGCTTGCGCGTTTTCGGGGTGACACAGCATTCTCGACAAGAAAGTAGCGAGTGCCGAGTTTTCAAGAAAGGAAACGCAAACAAGACAGATGACTATTATCGTTGTGGCACAAATGCACACCAAAAAGGTGCAACCGTTTTAAGAGTGTGCAGTGAACTCATATGATATGGCCCTCTTACGACACGTTTTGGCAAGAAACGCGCCAAACGTTCCTACTATACGTAAAAGGAGTACATGCCACAGGTACTGTTCCGGATACTTCCATTCTACTTCTTGTGCGTGCACGGCTTGCATTTTGTCCACCCTATTTGCGCTGCTACTGTGCAACTCAGTTTTATTCTATTCTTTCACTGGTTACACAAAAATGTCGGTGCCCTTCTACAATGATTTAAAAGCAGCTACTTCCGCGCACTCTACTTCAGCGTTTGTACGCACACACAGCCGCCTTTTTAAGTTCTCTTTTGAACTATAAAGTACTTATTAGTTTTATTTAAACAGGGTACGCCACTATCAACAGCGCGCTAGCAGGATTGCCATATGTCCTCGCACGCGTGTATTTTTATCACAGGAACAGGAACACTATAGCCTTCAAGCGCGAAGCTCTCGTTGGTGGATTACGTGCGTGAAATTGATATGGATAAATTGCAATTAATTTAGGGGACAAGCGTATTGAGTTGTTTGTGACGACGACGAAGTGTTTCTATCCTAGAACGCTTGTACCTTTGTCCCGCTTTGTTTCTTTCCAAACACTGGGACCTGCCGCTCCCTTGTTGCGGCAATGGTTGAAGAAGCCCTCGAAGACCTTCCTGGAACCAAGCCATCACATGGGGTTGCGCCCAGGAAACGTGGAAATGCAAGTGACACGGACAGCGAGGCAACCGAGTTGTACTCGGACAGTGTCGACTCGCCGGACGACGATTTCGCGCTTGTCATGAGCCGGACCACAAAAAGAAGACTGTCACTGAGGTCATCGTCGCCAACTGGCTCCACCTTGAAGACAACCCCACAGAGCTGGCTGTGCACTATGCTCTTGATGCCTGTAGACTCAGTGTCCAATCTGCGACTCCTAAACAGGCAAGTCCTTTCTGCGTTTCTTGAGGGAATCGCGCCAAACGAGACAGAAGACGCGAGAATAAACGCACGGAAGAATGCCCTTGCAGTAGATGCTCTACACCGTAGCGCAACTGCAAAGCCTGCGGCACGTAATGGAGATCGACAAAGTGCAAGTGCGGCGATCCGTGATACCTACAGGCTGCAATGGCACTGTCGGCGTCATTCATGATGTCGATATTTCTACAGCAACCGACGACTTACCAATATTAATAAAGCCAACTACAGAAGGCGCTCTTTAGGCGGCACACGCTCACAGCGCGCTCGCCGGCCTTTTCTATACGTCGCCGCGTGGGCTCAGAGCTTCATTCCACATCACTACGTGTGACAACGCACCAGGCCGTAGTCGCGAGCGTTGAAGTCCGAGAAAGTACGCCACGGCGTAAGAGGCTACAGCCGCTCGAAATGCCGTTCGTCGTAACCGCCGTCGGTAGGGAGCGGCTATGGCTGAAGCTGCGGCAGCCGCCCAACCTGAGCGACACCAGATCAGGACAGCGTTCATCAGAAACTTCAACAGCAGATCAGCAGAGCGTTCATCACAAAGTTCGACAGCATATCAGCGGAAGGGTCCACAGTATAACAGCATAAAATACCAACCCAAAGTTCAGCAGCAAACCAAAAGAACATCTAGATAGGCTTTCGCCTTCACGTCCTTAGAAAGTTCTAAGAGTGCCTGTAATATTAATATACATTTCTGTGGACCCAATCTTCTGATGGCCAGAATAATTGTCAGAAATTGTGCAAGAAATATTGGGGTATAATTAAAGAGACGGGGAGCAAAAAGAAACTGTTAAGCTGATTTGAAGAGGTGCCAACTCCGGCTTTTAAATTTTGAGTTGCATCCGTAGAAGTAACCAAGTGAGACGGAAATAAACTAAGATAATATAGAAGCAGACCTCAAGTATGCGCTCTAGAAGAAGTTGAAAGAAAAATATCTTTAAAAATCAGTTACGCCTGTAACGAATAAGTTTTTGGAGAAATTGGGCATGGCAGCCGAGCACACAGTTTTGACAACAGCGTCTGAACAAAAACAACTTGAGGTTTTCGATAACACTGCCAACGTGTTCTGAAAAAAAATGAATCGATTGAATTCATAAAGAAACGGGAGAGGGATGCACCGTGAAGTTTTGTAAAAAGTGAGTAGAATGCATAGATTAAATCTGTGCTTAAGCGGAAGAATTCCCGCCTCCAGTTAAAGCACGTCCTAGTCACGAAACTTGGCAGACCAAGTCAAAGAAGCAGTGCTTGCTTTTCTATAAGTATTAAATGTCTCAGCTTGTATACTCCACATCCTGAAAAATACAACACAGCCGAATGCGAGAACAGGGCCGACGTAAATTTTGACAATCATCAGCAGCGCAGCTCTACAGATACCCGCGTTTTTTATTACTGTAACTGCACAATAAGGATCTCACTGAACGTTCTTCTGTATTACCATTTGTTTCTATTTGCACTTCGTAAAAATGATGCAAAGCTCGTTGTCTTCTTCGTTCTCCTCAGTGGCCGGAGGAAGTCAGGCTTACGACCAAAAATGCCAAGTCATGCTGGCAGATTAGGCTTACCGCGTTGCGGCCACATGGCCTCCACGCTAGCTCGATCCTCTAGCTGCCAGGGTCTCAATAACTGATACGCCTGTAATGAAGTTCACTTTTCTCTCTCTCTCGCGCTCGCTCTCTCTGTCATGCGATTCGTGGATTTTCATGTCCTCGTATTCCGAGGCCCCGGTGGACGATAGGCGCCCTTCGCTGGTGGCGGCATTGAACAGCGCGTTAGCACGTTAGCACGTCACTAGCACGGTGGGTTTGGCGGCGTGGCCCCGCTTCGAAACTTGATGTGACCGTAAAAATGCACAATATAGCAGTTCAACACCCCTAAGTTCCCGTGTCGACCTGCTATGGATGACTTCAGACACATGACGTTTAAGATGAAACTGGTGGCCGAGGGGATTTCGCCGAAAGAAAAATTGGCTTCTGTGCGGAGCCCGTCGCAGCGCTTCGTCGTCGTCATTTCTCGCTGCGGGCGATAGGCTGTTCAGAACCAGTTGTCACCGACATCAGCAAGGGTGGTTGTGGGCATAGAGTTTCTCACTATATCGCCTAGAGGGAAATCTGGCGCTGCTGCACAGCTGTACACATGGGCAGCACTGACGTTAGAATGTCGGTATATTATGAGTTCGGATTTGCACTGTTCTCGGTGAGCCCCAGGACATCTTGAAGACAGGCACCATTCGGTCTGGTACAATAATTCATTTTGTGCTAAAACAGCAGGTAAAAATCTGTTTTAGCTTTATTATTACAAAAAGCATAATATTTCTTTTTATTCTGAGAACTTGCTACGGCATGTACTACTATATGACACGTAAAAAAGATCTGCAGGCCGATAAAGTTTGACCACAGACGACAAGATTCACGCATGCTTTGGAACAGTTTGTCGTCTGTTCTTACTTTTCTTCACTTGGATATGCATTGTAGCTGAGTAAACTTAATTGGAAGACGTAATATGAGCGAATGAAAACCTTTTGTGGAGATTTTACTTTAAGATGGCGTTATTTGTGTAGCCATATCTAAGTTTTAGACGAAGCCTCTCACAACACCAGTGAACACAAGCCTGGTAGACACGTATACCATCCTTCCCAAGACGGCCACTGCGCCCCTTAGGAAACTCCCACAGACGGTGGCGCCGCATTTCCCTCGAGGTGTTATAGTCAGAAACTCTATGGTTGTGGGAGCAAGCGATCCAAGGGCGACTACGTGAGGAGAAAACAAACGCTCTGAAAGAAATAGCGCTTTTAACCGCGAAAGCTGCATATGACTAACCTTCCGTAGTTTTTTCTGCGTACGGCTACAGAAACGGACATAGCGAATTCCAAAAAACCCATACACAATCGGTTTCATCGTTTGCCTTGTGTGTGATCACGTACGGGTGTAGTGCGGCGGTGCAAATGTCAAAATGCGGTACAGATTAGAACGCTCGCCGTGAAAAATAGCTTGACGTCAAGGTTATCGCAGTATATAAGCACGAGAGGTAACAACGCTAAAAACCGCTGCGTTATCGATGGGAGGGACAGGCATAGTTCGTACACCCGAAGAACAACATGTGTGCGACGAGCGCCGGAGGAAACAGCAACGAGAATGTAAACGGCACCGACCATCGTAAGCGGCGAAACGACCATCGACAAAGAACGTTCCCGCAACGCTGAACGAACAAATGACAACCATTCAAATCTGTGACCATGGAACGGTAGCGAAACCGCTTCACTTTCGTTTGAGAGCTTTTGATTGCCGTCAGCTTTCGCTGCCATTTCATCTTCACAGAGGGGAATGGTTGTCATTTTTTTATTTTAAGCGAGATGCAGTTCGATTCATTCGACGACAATAAAATTCCTAATCGATTTTATGTACAAGCGGCGACGAAAGAAAAGGCAACTCTATCTTACTATATTATTAAGAATGAATACATCTTTTTCAGCGCCCACTTTGAAATTGGCCGAGGACGACACTGTCATTTGCAATCGAATGCGGCTCTTGAAGACTGAAGAGAGGCTCGCTCCTACAGTTCAGCTGTTATAATATGCCCCCCCCCCCCTCACAGGTTGCGTAGTTTCGGTTGAAAAAGATGTGTTTGAATTCTGGTGGCGCACGTACTTCCACGTTTTTTTTCTTAATGTCTTCAGTCACAATTAGTGAGCTACGAGCGGCAGATAATCGTTTATTTTATCTGTTTTCGTGCGGCTGCGCGGGCCGACGGGCATGGCGTCTGACCATGTGACCAGCACACTACATCCAAAACTTCCGTCGGCCTGCAACAACAAAAAAAATACGATGTTCGTGCAGGCGTGCGAGTTTGACACGCGTAAGGCTGACCTTTTGCTGCGTCGCTTTCTCGGCAGGCTAAAAACGCCCGTCGAGTCGAATAGCACTGGACGATACAGCTTTCATGACCAGCCACCAAAACAAATTTAGCGTCTTTGAGAACAAAAGTGACGTCATATTTGTTTTTAACGGATATGGCGTTACTTTAGTCTTTCTTCCGCCGGAAGTGTTCCTCCGTCACACAGACGGCGGTAAGTCTTATGAACCGCCGATGAACCACCATGCTTTCGGCGTATGGGCGTCTATGCAAGCAGGCAGGTGTATTTACCTTGGAGAATTGGCGCCCGCAAAATTAGACCGAGCCAATGCTAGCACGTTCTACTAGTTGCGGTGTGCCGCAAGCGTTTTTCGTGCTATTCGGACGTACATTTATGCAATTGTCATTACGACGACACCTATTGATGGCTTCGCTACTGCGCCGTTAGAAGATTGCGATTTCACAAGAGTCGGCACAATCACGTACGCATGGGAAATGCGGCCAGATTAGTGAAATGACGTCAGCGTAATAAGCTACGCCAAACCGGAACAGGAGTTACTGCAGAAAAACGTGTGAGCGAGGACTCTTTTAAACGGAGAGTCCAACCCCTAGTACTCAACACAGGCGAGAAAAATCATTTCGGTGGTCGGTGAACGATTGCACCGGTAGAGTTCTGTCAAATAACATTGTGTTAAGTACTGTCGCCTTCTGATGAGAGCGCAAGCAAAGGTGTGTCCCACAAATCTGCAGAATGAAATTAGGAATCATCGATCTCTCGTTAACTGCGCGTTACGAGTCGTCATGGTTGCATTGTTTTTCAATTAGGCATATTTGGCCATTTCTGGTTATCTTGATTTCAACCAACGTATATCTTCCGGCTTAAGTTTAACATCCGCACAAAAAAAAGCGTATTTGGTCGTCACAGCACTTCGTTGCTGCGTTTGCACACCATGGCGTGCAGACGAACGTCCAGGCGATTTTGGTTAAGGTGTACGCTAACGACGGCAGCACTTTTTTGAAGCCTGCAATAGGTGATCGAACAGCAATTATGAGCCAGTGGTGCGGTGATCATTTCAGGTGCAGACAGTGAATGAAAGTGCTCGAAAGGAGCCCAATTAAAACGCATTTGTTTAATCGGGGTCGTATAAGGTGTGCAGTATCTCTCCTGGGCGCCGCGTTTCAGCAATGATAAAGTGAAGACGGCTTGTTGCTGGTGTTCACTGAGTCTCACCACCAGGTTTCAGCAAGAACGAACAAGAGACGGCAGCAATTCGGCGGTCGCGGTGGGGGTGATATCCTTGACGTCCATTAGCCGCCTAAAGCTATAGTGTCTTGCACAGGTCTGCACAGGCGTTCCGGCGAGCACAAGCCCGGCGGCTGGGGCATCTCGTGCAGGAATGTCTCCATCACTGATGTTTATAACTGTTTTTGCCAGCCTTGGAGCTACCACCGAAGCGACACCAAATAGGGCCGAGCGATTTAGCCTGTTATCGCTATCAACCAGAAATGCAGATGTCATGCTTGTATCTCTCAAAAAGCACGGGAACGAAGCAAACGCCCTGTTTGCCCGACTGCTCGGCGGAACAGTGACCACCTGGCGTGTCCCGGACGACCGGCTCATTAAGCAGGTTTCCAGGAACTTCATGCAAGGCAAGAGATCAGTGCTGGTTGGCGCAGATCCCACCACGCCTCTGGGAGAAATACCAAAACTTGTGAACGCCACGGGGCTCCACCATTACTGCGTGTCCTGGCTTTTCGTTAGACCTCGTTCCGAGATCCTCTCTCACCCGCTCAGCCCTTGGTCGCCTCTCTTAAGCTGCCAAGCGGTTGGTCTAATTGCCCCGAACGACACCGTTATACATCAAGCGTTGTGGCCTAACACATCGTCTTCTGTTCCAAATCCTCAGTGGAGAGGTGTGCTCCCGGGTACGGAAGCTCTTCGAGCAGGAGTAAAACGGCTCGCCGGGCAGAATCTGGCTGTGGCATGCGCCGAGGGCAATTTTTACGGGCACAACCAAGATTCCTGCTACCACCCGTCAGCGTGGACTATTTTTCGGCTGCTCAATGATAGAAACGTTTCCATTGACTTTTACAAGGTGTCGCCGCCCGAAGGAATTCTGCAAGGAACGTTCACTCACAGGTTTGACATTGCGTACGCGCTTGCGGTCATGAAAGAGAACGAAGTCCTTGGCTTTGATTTCCCCTTCGTCGTTTTAGATCACGAGACATTCTTCTCCCGAAAGAGCGCCCATCGTACCGTCACGCTCTCCGAAGCCGCCCGTGAATCCTGGAGGCTCGTGGCCGCCACGGTGACACTCCTCGGCCTGGTCGCTGCGACCCAGACACTCCTTACGGAAGGAGTACGCCCCACTGCTCGCTGTGCCGTCGGCACGGTGACGCTTCTACTGGCTGCCGTGCTAGGGACTTCGGCTGCCGAACCTGCTGCCAGCACTCGGCGTGGCAGATTCCTTCGCAGGGCGTTGTTCGGGCTGTGGTTCGTGGCCATACTGCCCCTTTCGGCCTACTTCCGCAGCGAGCTGACCTCGATCGTGACCCTCAGACGTCCTGCTGACCGCATCGACACGCTGGAGAAGCTGGAAAACGCCCTCGACAGAGGTGCCGTGGCGCCGTGCGCGTGCGTGAACACGGCTGCTTACGTGCAGCTCACTGACGACTTGGGCGGCGAGGCGCAGGGATCACTGATACGCAAGCTTCGAGCCGCTTTCGTGCTTCACGAGCGCGAGGAACTAAGCACGAGAAGTGATCAAGACTGCCTCGCCTGTGCTCACAGAGAGGACCGAGTATGTTACACCACGTTTGAACAACCCTGCGACGTACTCGAGCAATTTCCAGGCGTTCGAGAGTTCAGACAGCACTTCAAGGTGCTTCTGAGCGGGTTGCGAGTTCGCAAGTATCTGCCCGCATACGGACCTCTGAGGAGATTTTTTCTTGCCACTCAAGAAGGCCGGCTATTTTCGGTAAATGGTGTTGAATGTAGTTACGCTGCTGCAGCTGAAACCTTTCAGTTCGACCTGAACGGTTTGTTTATGCAGCACGCCATGTTACAGGCGGCAAGCGGTATCGTTTTCGTGGTTGAAATGATGGTGATGGGATGGTCCCGCTTTACCGAACGTCTAATGGGTGCGTATAGAAGGTGTTTATTACTCCGATTATTCTTCTAAGAATAAAATGCATTCATGTTAGAGAAATAAGCTGGATAAGTTTGGCACGTTCCTCTGTTCTTGGCTATAAGTAGAATGCGGTTACTGGCGGGTAATAACTGTGCTTTCACTGTCCTCGGCGATTTCCCGCCATCAGTCGGACTTTGACTTGCAAGAATCTGAAGGCTGTGTTAGTGCTAGCTTTCTCAGTCCTTTATTGAGAGGTATTACTTATAATTCACTCTTGTGAAATATAAGCACTATTTTCATGCTAGCAGGGCCAGCCTCTTCTTTCTTACGCCAGCGTCTATTTTTTTAGTCACCGTGTCTGTATAGGAACCTCAATTAATTCGTTTCTGAAGCTGGTTTCGTTTCACTCATTTCTGCGAATCATGAGGATACTACTTATTTCCTGGCGCTAACGCAAGAAAGAAAAGCTTGCACTCTTTACACGAGATGCCAAGAATTTTATTTTCTGCAGCAACTTTAGAAGAGAATGAGACACCCAGCAAGGTCAACGCGCAAAGTCTGCGTTTTCCTACACCGTACGAGAAGACAAATGGAGAAACGTGAATCGCGTGCACAAATTAAAACTGTTTCCTCTCACCAGCAGGTGAACCTAGCAAGTGGTCTTTGCACGGTGCCATTGTGTGTACCCTTAACATTTTAATCCTACGCTAGCTTCCTCATATCTTAGGCAACACGAAAGCTGCGGTAACATTTACACATATTTTCCAAAGAAATCTGTCAGGAAATGTTTACCTACTTCTTGTTTTACCGAAACAAAGCGTTACAAGGAAAACTCTTGTAATTTCAACATCTGTCTGCGGGATATTTATTTTAGCGCTCGTAGTTACGAGGAATTTCGCATCACAAGTTACCCTATGACCGCTAACAGCAGAGTGACTGGAACAGCTGGCTCCACGAGCACACAGCGGGTCACATGCCTTATGCGGGAGTGGACACTAGTGAAGGCTATGGAGTGGAATGTCTTTTCTCCAGTCAGCATACAGAAAGCGCAATCGTACCTAACTTTTGAATACTTTACACATCTCTACCGCCGCGTAAAATTCGTAGACACTCCCTTTTTCCTCAAAATGTGAACCTTTCACAAGGATCAATGAGTTATATGCCATAGTGGCGGGCGCCTCTTGCTGTTGTGACTCCGCGTTGTGTGCACGATTGTGTTGTTTTTCGAAGTCGAAGTGTAACACACTTCCGTTCACTGTTTTTGAAAATAAAAGGTTTCGTCGGTTGCTCGTCCTTTCAGCTCACTATGTTTCGTTGTGTTGCTTGATGCTTGCGATTCAGCAGCCTTTTAGAGGAGAACTTAGACGGGCGATTGAAGCTTATTTGTGTGCTACGAGAGCAGCTGGTTGCCCAAAGAGATTACGGGAAAAAGCCACGGAACAGCGGAAGAAAAAGAAAGCAGCGCACAGGAAACCGACCGAAGATATAGGCAGAACAAATAAAGCTTCTTTTTTTATATATAACGTTTTACCTTTCAAACATGCGTTAAGGTCAAGGTCTTTGTGAGAAACCGTGGTGTGCTCCACACGATCACATGTAGTTTACGTACGGATACGCAATCGACAGAGAACCTTAACCACAGGGCAACCTAGTGCTTTGTGTCAAACGTTTACAAACCAAAACCATCCGTGTCCACAGACGCTACATTTCCTACGCCGGCGCCTCTTATAAGGCCTACGGACGCCAGAATCGCCAAAGGATTGCCGAAATTTGTTCGGTTGATCCGCTTATAGCTTGCGATTCAGGGGAGCAGGGAGTAAAACAAAAGCTAAATTCACTATTTACTTGCGATTAACCGAGTCGAGAATACAGCCGTCGGACCAATTCGCACTATATGCGAAGCAATCGTTGACGCCATGCTCGACAATGCTATTTCTCAACGTGTGCAAATTGACGTTATTCGGGTTTCAGTTTTTTTAGAACTGTAAAATGTCTTACCGTACGTATGCCATAAGAAACCCAACAGCGTACTGAGCTCGCGGAGTGCGAACGACGCCATTTTGTTACGCAGGTAAGATGTTGACGTTTATTTTTTACGGAAGTATTTCAAAGCGCTCTAATGGCTTTAGAAGAGACCCAAAAGGACTAGCAACAGCAGCACGGAACAGACGCATCAAGACAACACCTTCAAGACTACACGTTCGATAAATAAAAGGCTGCGCTGCAGTTTGGTGGACAATATGTAAAGCGCACATGACCTGTGCACTCTTGTCTGTTGTTTGAAAAAAAACTACCGATGCTGAAGACCTGACCTTAAGGTTCATCCCCAAAGCTTTCTCCTGGAGACTTTCGCCATTCAGTTTCATTACTTGATTGTCGAAAATGGCGTGAACAATATTGCTACGGTGATAAGACAGGTTTAAAATATATTTGCAGGTTATTCACAACGCGTCCACTGACATACAGGGCGCACAAGATGGAAACCAGTCCGCGCGACATCAGAGAGCGTCTTCGTCTTCTGTACTGTTCTGAGCTTCGTCGCTGGCACTGCTTGGTGACAATGGTTCTACTTTTCGCCAGCAGGTTAACTGACCATCGATAACCGACTGCGTACACAGTTAAGGTGCAAGTGTTGGTTCTGGTGGGAACGCCAGCCCCACCAGGGCAGCTTAACACGAGCTGGGCCACAAGGCTTCAGCTTGTCAGCTGGGCGTCCCACTGGTCTTCTGTTGGTGCTTAGATAGGAGTTGTCTATTGGTTCTTTCTGCAATCCCAGACCAAGTGGTAAAGGTTCCTTGGCCTATTGTTTCTTCAAAGGAAGAAAAATAAGGAACCTCCTATGGTCGTAATTGATCCAGAGTCACTAAATTATTCCGGCGTGCCTCATAGGCAGGTCATTGCATTGTCAAGCAAAAACTCCAGAGTTTACTTACATTTAGGAGCTTCACAGCAGTTTAGAGGAGATCCCATTGAAATATTTCCTCAACTTTTAATGTGATGCAAATTTCATGCATTGTGGGAATCGATGTTAGGCGAAGTATTTTGAAAGTTCAGCTCAGTTTGGGGGGGGGGGGGGTAGGGGGAAGCGCCACAAGGCTTTACCAAGGGTGCGAGCGCGTTTGTGCGAGGAGAGCAGTTGTGTGTTTGATGCGAATGCGTGCGTGAGGACACCAGCGAGACGACGGCCGTTCGACGTGAGGTAATGAAAAGCCGATTGTTCGGTTCTGCGTAGAAGGAACCACGGGTGTCAGATGGAGAATGCACGGATTGTAACAACGTATTCAAGTAGGCTCTATAAACTCGTTTGTACCTACATCTATGCATGTTGTATATGAAAAAACGACGATGGCGTTCGTGCTCCTTTGAAGAGAGAGAGAGAGTAAAACTTTATTCAATGGAAATAAAATAAGGCACGATGGTTGGAGCCCCTATTCCAGGGCCCCACTGGCACGAGCGGCTCGCTGGGCTTGGTCCAGAAGAGCCAACTGGCTCTCCCGACCCTCGTCCGCAAGCCATGCCTCCCACTGCCTATTCCTCATTAGTGGATGTTGGTGTAATATGGGACTGTCTATGTGCGGAGGCCTCCTGGGGCACTCCCATGTGATGTGTTTTAGTGTGGGTGTGTCTGTGCACCACGGGCACTCGTCAGAGAACCTCGTGGGGTGTATTCTGTGTAGGTGGTGCAGGTTGGGGTATGTATTCGTCTGGATACGACGCCAGTCCCTCTCCTGGTCGCTGTTTAAATCGGAGTGAGGATGTCCAAAACGTCTCCGCTCCTGCCTTTGCTGTAGGAGGATGTCACGAGAATTCGGTGGAAGGACGTCGCTAGGCCATGCCGTTGCTCGGACGTTCAAACCTCGAGCAATACGGTCTGCCCTAGCGTTTCCTGCCAGTCGCTCGTGTGCCGGACACCAGACGATAGTGTGGTGCCCCTCTAGTTGAGTGCCTAAAATTTTGATTATTGATTTGGGTGCCGTTCCTTGTAAAAACAGGCGGCAAGCCGCTTGTGAGTCGGATAATATGACAGCCGAATTGGTTTGGCGCTCGGCGTCCTGAATGGCCAAGGCAATGGCTGCAGCCTCTGCCACGCATGCCGAGGCGGTTTTGAAGGATGCCGTTGTTACGTTGTTGTTGCATGTAGAGACTATGTTGAAAGTGTCGGAGCTAGCGCGACTGGCATCCGTATAATACACCCCCGGTCCCATGCCGAAACGTTTGAAGAGATGTGTGAACATTTTGTGTGCCAGCAGCAACATATGTTGCCATAGGTGAACGCTGTACCTCAACTTCTGCGCGCTAGTTCCCGCTCTTTTCTTTCAATGGTAACATACACGCTACCTCGCCGCTTCCGTCGAGCCCACGTAGGTTGCGAACCCTAAGCAAGAGTCGTGGTTAGGGTGAAAGGAATTATGGTGCCTGGCAGGGAGCACATTCTCCAGATATGGGCGGCTTTAGGTCGCATTTTCTTTTATTTCATCAACGTTTTAGTTTTTCTGCCCACGTTTCCAGAAGGAAACGTCCAAAGGAACATTTACGCTGCGTCTTTTTATGAAATAGCGCAGTAGCTACTTTTTGGAGCCTACTAAATAAAGCAACGTCCACAAATGTTGCCACAAGAAGCTGAACATGTCAAATTGTTTGGCTTAACTCAAGAACGTACGCAGCATCGGCTGCGAGGCAGAATAAACAACCAATATCCAGGAATGCCTCAAATCTAAGGGAATTGGATTATTTTGTTAGCATTCTTAGAACGGCAGTGCTATGGTCTCATTCCAGTGCTACAATAAAGATATTCTACTGAGGCATAACAGACAAATTAAAAATCAATATAAGAGTGTAACCACCATGACTGTAAAAAAGCAACAAGTTTATTCAAAACCTGAGACTCAACTTTAACGTCTATGAGAGAGTGGGTCAGATAAACCATGTGGACTCACTGGAATTCGTTTCTTGCAGAGGAACTTCTTGAAGTTCAAACATGTCATTCTCGATATGTTTAACTGCCTAGAGAAAAGCTACATAATTCTCTCATCATCATGATCAGCTTAATATTAACTGCTGGTTGAAGGCCGCACCAAGCGATCTCCAATATTCTCCCGTCTTGCGTCAGATGACTCCTCCAATTTGCTCCCACCACACTATCCTCTGCTGTCCTCGAGGGCGCTTTCTTTCTCATGACAACCAGTTTGCTTTTGAATAAATCCCTGTTATCTGCTCCATGCATTACTTGGCCTGCCACACTCCATCTTGTCTTCAATTGTTGACCTGTATATACTAACTGGAAGTGACGTCTGTACATAGCCGAAATGTGGTCTTACATGCAAACAGGGCTTGCAGTGATCTGGACCTGAGGTTGACTATTGGACTCACAAAAGCAGAACGCGCCATCGAAATGCAATTCGAAGACTGTGGAGTGTACAAAATTGTGGCCTCAACGAGTAGTTTTATCAGCCGCACAAACTTGTAAACATTCAAGCACTAATTAAATTAACAAGCATGGTGTCATGTGCGCACAAGAAAACATGAACACATCTCACTCAATCACCGCGTACACTCGCTGTCAAAACTCTGGAGTGAGAAAGTGCAGCAGCAGTAGCGAGCGGACAGACAGTCGCGCTGCCTCTCGCTTCAATGCGAACAAAGCGGCGAAGACATAGCGTACACGAAGCTGTGAGCACTCGGCGCACTCTGCCTCCATCACAGGTGGCTTTCAAGATAGGGCTCGCGCGCCCACGCCATAGGCAGCCGCTGCCGGAGTAGAACGCCCTCTCCCTCCCCTCACCCCGTTGCCTTGCGCGCGACGGAAAGCAGCGCGCTTTCTCTCCACTTACCTCCCTTGCGCGCGAGATTGAGCCGCCATCGTCGGCTCACCCTCGGACACTTGCCCGAAGGTGAGCCGACGATGGTTATTCCGGTCATTACACCTACAGTTGAACTCTACACGCGTGTGTAGCGCGGGAGGAAGGCGGCGAGAAGTGACATTTTGCTCGTGCAGTAATAAACCACGCATAACACTTTCAAAGAGCGCCAGACTTTTGTGTCATTCCAAGCTATAAATGTCAACCGCGCCGACGTTTTCAAATGGTTGTCAAGGCACTAGTCGTAAAGGTTGCACAGTCCTGTAGCGCTTGTTTGCCACCTTCGCCGGCATCGGCGAGAAACGTTCGATCACTGCCTGTTGTTTTTAGCGCATGCGGTCGCTTTCGTAACGGATATTCGGCCAGCGATTTCAGTTGGCGTTAAATATTTGAATTACGGGGTTTTACGTGCCAAATACACTTTCTGATTATGAGGCACGCCGTAGTGGATGACTGCGGAAATTTCGACCACCTGGGGTTCTTCAACGTGCACTTAATTCTAAGTACACGGGTGTTTTCGCATTTCGCCCCCATCGAAATGCGGCAGCCGCGGCCAGGATTCGATCTCGCGACCTCATGCTCAGAAGCCCAACACCATAGCCACTAAGCAACCACGGTGAGTTTTAGTCGGCGTTCTGCACTGTAAGCGAACACAGGGTTTTCCTCTGCCGTTCATATTTACCACGAGTGAACTATAGCATTAGCTCTGGACTATTCAAACGCATGTAAACAGCAGAAATGTTTTTAAGAGGCAAGCACTGGACCGATTTGAATTAGATTTGCTGCATTAGAGAGAGAAAGCTAAATTCTAGTGACTTCATCAAACGATATTTTATATGTAGCTTGAACATTTTTTTTACGAAAAATACAACACGTGTGTACCAAGTTTACAAATCTGTAACTCTGCACCAAAAGCAGATATCGCAGTCCTGTAAAGTGCAGCCGTTAGAGCATCTAAAGCCTACAAAACTTTCATATACGAATTTACACGTACGCAAATTTGTTACAATGTTTACAAAGGGTTCCCCAAAAGTCCCTCTCCGATACTGGCGGTGCATTTGTGACCATATTATTATACATCAATTTGGTGCGCATCAGATGCATTACAAGGTGTAGTTTACGGAATCGTGATGTCATGTTTCAATGCTGGCTTATCAATTTGTAAACTTGAAAGACCAGATTTCTTTTTTCCAATTCTCAGGAACATTCAATAAAGAACTCACGGCCCAAATCAGAAATATACTCGCTATCGACTGTATATTTCAACGCTTTCTTCTAAACGAAAAAGATTGCCCCAATTTTGGTGGTGCGGTTCTCGAGGAAAAACGTTTTCTTCGTACCGGTGCATTTAGAAAGCAGCACCGAGCTAAAGCTTTATCTTAAGGCTACACTGTGAATAATGTTTACACCCTTAAAGGTGTATCTCGCGCCCAAACGCTTACCCTTATCCTCCCTGCTTGCGTTTCCTTTCGTGAAAACTCTGCTCTCGCTGCTTTCCTGTTAAAAATGCTATGTCACGCTGATAACGCGCCTGCCGTTCGTGACCTTGAAGTACGCTGCGTTAAAGAAAGGAAAGCGCGCAAGAGGGATGGTGATTGTTGGTATGAGACAAGACAAGCCCCCAAGGGTGCAAGCTGTCTTCTTTTAATAAGAGCACGCATACATATTAGCACTGTTCTAATCGTAAACTTTGCCAATGGGATCGTATTCGAGAAAGGCGACTTTCAAACATCTTATTGAATGCCGAATGTTTCCTCAATTCCAAGCGAAGTGAAATATCAAATCGTGTGGACTCATGTTGTTAAAATAAGGCTCATACCTAAATATTTTTCACAAATGCGCGTAACGCCACTTAGAAGCTTAATATTGGTAGATTGGAGGCCGGAAAATTATCAATAGCTGCTTTCGGTTATCTGGTGCATGTCAACCAGATGTACGTAGAGTGCTATGTTTGCTGAAGAAAAAAGTGTGATACTACAGCACCGTACATCATTTTAATGAGATTAAAATTTGGCGAGACTTGCGAAATAATAAATGGCCCTGCCTAAGTACGCGCAGACAGCAGAATCATATGCTGCACAAAAGCAAGACATTCTTATTGAAGAAGATGAAATTATTGAACAGAAAATAATGGTCCGCGGATTCACTCTGAAAAAAAAAGTACTTCTGCTAAACAGCCCTCCTCCAAAGCAGCACAACCATGCGGAAGCAGCCTTTCACGTGCATCTGTATTTCTCTCCCGAGACACCAAGAGAAAAGTATCATCGCTCATATCTCCATCAGAAACGAATATCACACTGCTAATAGTGAATCGCGGAATCAAATCTGAATCGATTAGCAAGGACTATTCACTTTCGACAACGATAAAAATGAGTTAGTTTTGCTATTCCGGTGTTTGTCCCTGGACCACTGAACCGATCCAGTTTACCGACATTCGGATTGAAGCAATACTTAATGGGTGTCGAAATGAAAGGTTGTATGCTGAATCTGTACGTGTCTTATACCAAAGGTGGGGCCAGCAACGAACCACTCAGCGCCGACGTCATGCCCACGCAGTAGCTAACTGGGTGCCAACGGTATCGCAGTTGTTCATTATAGTATTCGCCACACTTTTCGGATTCGTCTGCTTGGGTATAAGTGCACGTTAACGAAACCTCAGGTGGTCAAAATATATGCGGAGTCCACCACCTACCCCCCCCCCAAAATCACATCGTGGTTTCGGCAAGCAGAACACCCACAATTGATTAATTTAAGTTTGCCGCACGAATACTACGTCTTGTCAAAGGCACAATGACATTAGTTTTAATTTTTACAGCGCCATCTCTTGGTCGTATATTTTAGTTCACGACGCGACCGCTACTGCTACTTCATTTGCACGTTGGAAGGTGCAGTTCTACAGTTTCCTTTTTCTAGGTATTGTGTTGTCAGGCTGCAGGAACCAGGCTGGTAGAATGTGTTTAGAAAACGTTAATTTGAGCAAGAGACGATACGAACACTCAGCCACTATCGAGGCACAATTCCACCAGGACGATAACGTACACAAGGTACCAAGCATTGTATACATGGCACGTTTTGAAAGAAGTGTCCGAGTTCACACTCACTAACATATAGCTACACAGAGCCACTGAAACACATAGTTACACAGAAACTAATTGTTACATTACACAAAATGATGTTCAGTAGTATATACAGTGTACGCACTGGTTATGTAGAATGATGATGTGACGTAACATAGTTTTGTAGCGATGCTATGAGAGGTGTATATACAAAGATGCTCATGCATATGAGAGTACAGAGAAACCACGCGCACCCACATACAGGTATATACTTTTGATGGCCTGGCTGCAAGAACCAGGCTGGTATAAAATAAGCCATACGCGTCCATAAGCCACTGACAGGAAATGGCATACCCACTGTCGACGGAACTCCTCTTCCCCATGAAAGAACAAGTCTTCTGACAGAAACGACAGTAGCTCAAAGTAGGGACACTCCACAAGTGGAAACAGAGCGCGGCGACGATGTCCGGCTGCAATTGCCTCGCGCCGGTTACGCCACAGACAAAAGGCCCCCGCAGCAATTAAAGGTCGTGCAAAGCGGAGACGTGAGCAGCGACCATATGTAATAAAGCGGTTAACCCTAAAGCCACGCAAACCAGCATGCGTTATCCTCCAAAATACTCTAGCAACAGCGCATTGCATCAGCACGCGCTTGTTGGATTCTTGAAGGGGGCAATTGGGACACAGCGAAGATGGGACTATACCCCACCGCTCTAGTCTGTCACGCGTTGGGTACACTTGCCACCCTAGACGCCACATGGAGTCGCGTAGGTGGCCAGGCAGCAATGGCGCCGTTATCCCACCCAACGGCAGAATATTGGAGCGTGCGTGGAGCGCTGGGGGAACTAGAGGAAGCAGTAAGGCTGACATTGCATTCGCAACAAGGTTTTCGCGAGAACGTCTGCATCGGGAAATACCTGTTGTACGGGGCACCAAAATGCCACGGCCGTAGAGTAAAATGCAATTCCGTTTAACACTTGTGGTCCACGATTTAACTGTACGCCCGCTAGCATGCACCGAAGTTTTGTGCCAAGGAAATAGCAGGCGAGCTCACGCGCGTAGCACTGATCACGCTGTAACAGGCGGAGCAGAAATCGCAGAGCAAGCAGCCGACAGCGCGCAGACACGGATGGGGACGCGAACCCACCGCGAGAGCGGGCTTGAGCAAGCGCCGCGCGACAGACCAGTTCTGCAATGCCCGACAGAAGAACGAACCAACAAGGGACTGCAATGACCTAGTAACCCGTAATGACGGCGAACGTCTTAACAACCGAATTGTGAAGCCGAATTGTGTAGTGCAGCACTCCGTGGAAGCCATAACCCTCTCAGTTGCTCCAAGTATTGTTCTCAATTTCGATCGATGTTTTCTTTACCGCTTGCGACAATTGTTAACTCTACGTAACATTCCTAACAAATTCATTTAGCGCGCATCTTTTTACTTGTTCAAGACTGCGCTCTTGTTGTATACAATTTATGTAAAATAGTACCATAATGTTGCGAACAGTGTTCCTTTTTCCAAAGGAACACAACCACATCTTTTTTTGTAGATTGCATTTTTGTGCCGCAACCAGTCGAGTAATATTTCAAAGAGAATCGTCGCTGTCGATGCAGACGGCTTTGAGGAGGCAATCTGTAGGGCAGAAACAGCAGAATTGATGCGCTTTGTGTCTCGGTGGGCTCTTAACTATCACAGAGCACGGTTCGGTCAGGGGGTCGCGCATAGAGGGAAACATGGATTCGTTACCCTATGCTGCAGCATAATCGGCCACACAATCTGCACGTCTGCTGCACATTCTTGCCGTATGACGTGGCAACTCCCCCGGAGCATATCCACCACCGTCACCCTCATCTATGGCCCCGGGCAAGAAATACGCATTCCAGTAATCTCCAAGCACACTGTACTGCGTTGCTTAAAGAGCTCACAGTTCTACGCTCTCAAGTGACAGGCAGCGTCTGCGAAGGAACAAAACAAGGACATCAGCTACGTTTGCGTCGCTACACCATGTGTAGTGGAAAATGCCTGTAGTGTTTCGAAATTTGTAAAGCAAGCACGCGTAGGTTTATATCCCAGTGACATGCACTACTAGACTCACAAAAACAGAAGCATCTCGAAAATAGACGCGTAACGCACAAACTTGACAGTCTGGTAGCCTTCACCATAGGAGGCCAAGTCGCCACAAAAAAAGAATAATAAATAAAGGGCATCTGGTACTCTTTCAAATCACCCTATTTGCACAGCTCGTGTGTCGAGCTAATAATGTCGGCACACCATTTCCACAGACCCGTGAGCCAGTAGTGGTATCTGCGACGCACTGGAACTGATTATCAAAAGTTGCACATGTGCAGTATTTCTGCGCACATCCTGACGCGCATTAAGATTTACGTGTATGCCCCGCAAAGCTCGAACACCATGGCAGTCTGCAACTGGGCACAAGCATAACGGTGGCTCGCGTCGACCGAAAGTGCGGTTAATTTAGCACATCGCGCATCGACACGCCTGGAGCTAGCGACAGTGCTAAAAAATTAGCAACGCTATCTAAAGAAGGAATTTACACGCCTTCGTACAAGTTCGATAAATTTGGTTGTCGTAAATGTTATTAAACACCAAGACACAAATCTTCCGAAACGGAGGCTAAAGTACAAATTAACACGGCCACGACACTTCCAAAGAAGTCACAGAACCGTGAAGAGAAACTAAATAGAAAACTGGGGGAAAACTTCCGAGAACATTCTGCCGTTGTCCCAAAGCGCAGCCTCCTCCCGTCAGTCCAGCTGGTTGCAGAACACCGCCGCTCGCATCGGACTCTCCTTGGCGCAGGCGTAGGCCTCGCTGAAGCCGCTGAGCAGTCGGAGCATCTTGTTGCCCTTGGTCAATTCGGCCGAGCCGCAGTGGCGGTACACGGTGGCAAAGAAGAACAACTGTCCCGGGCTCAAGTCCTCCAGACCGGCCAGGGGCAGCTGCTTCTCGGTGCCGGACGCCTCTCGCATTTCCTCCAGAAACACTCTGTAGGCCATGTGGATGCCGGCCATGGGAACCGCGAGCGAGCTCCCGCCGTTCTTGGCGGCGCACTCGAGGAAAGCGATGATCGCCGGTGGAGTGGCCGTCTTCGGGGCCTCGGCGAAGAAGATCTCGGCTGTGAGCGACCCCAAAGACGTGCCCAGGGAACCGTACCTGCAACCCATACGACCGTTTGAGGGTCTCATCATCTCACGTGACCCTCCCTATGAAAAGGAGCATTTGACGAAGCATTGAAAAAAATGCATTGGCCAGTTAGCGGTAAATGCGAGAGAAATACATCTATGAATGGTTCACCGGGTGTTTCAGCCTACACTTACAAAAATTTTTTAAAGGTTACCTATGGAAGATAGCCCAATTCTAGTTCATGAGGTGTTGTATACTCGAGGCGGCGGACACTACTTCCGCAAGAATTTGAAATGCATAATGGACTATTTAGCAAAAACTTGCTAATTAAGGATTTAACTAAATACCTCGTGCCCCACATTGCAGTATGCAAACTCTAGCCTTGGAGTTCGCAAGGTGGATCCACTTGGAACGAATTCTCAGGATGGCACCAGTTTCGAGATATTAATTCCCGAACTTTGCGGACAACTGCATAGGCGTTCCAGTCCCTTTTGTGCTTGCATACATGAAACGACGCCTTGTTTACAAGGTAACTTGTAGAGATCGTGCTGGGCAGATCCCGGACTACGGTTATCATTCCAGTCATGCCGGCAGCCAAGTATGGCAAGGCACCCAGACCTGATTGCCAGCGGGGTGTCCGGCTCGTAGTAGGGAAAGTTGAGCACAAGCGGCAGCATCGCGTAGGCCACCGAGCGGTCCTTGTGCTCGCGGAAGTAGTAGCCACTCCGGCTGTAGAGCTCCGAGGACAGGTGGTGCGCGTACAGGGCCACGGCGACGTCCGGCTTGTCCTGCAGGAGTACCTTGACCCGGCGCAGGTTTTCGGGGAAGCTCGCGCCCAGGGTCGGCAGTTGGAAGAACTGAGCGTTCAGCGACGGCGATTGCGAGCTGTCCAGCAGGCTGTAGAGCACCGACAGGTTCTGCCAGTCGTAGACGCTGTCGGTGAGCTTCTCGAAGAAGATGCGCCGGACCACCTGAGCGATGTGGGTCACGTCGTCGCGCATGGCCTGCAGCGAGAGAATTCAAGGAGAAGCTTTTTTTACCACAGAGCGCTGCAGTGACCCAGTGCCATGCGTATGGGGAAGACCACATATAAGGCATTATCCGTAGTAAAGACGAAAGGGGGGGGGGGCGGGGGGGAGTACTTGCAGAGCGGGAAAGTAGCTGGTCAGAACCAAGGTAATGTTATTTTCCGTCGCTTGGATATGCTAATTATTTTTCATTCCGCTTAATTACATAAATAGTCTTAATTAATCAGCCTCTCAAATATATTGACTAAATGAAAAATATGAAACGCGTAAATGAGAACATTGTAGAGCAACACCAAAAACTCCGGCTACAACTTTCTGTTGTTCAATACGTGCTGCATAAATTTTTTTTTCAAGCATGAAGAAAACCCGCCAATAAAGTGCCTGTGTAAAGCGGCAAATCGCCCGGAAATTAATTGTCGCCGGCTCCCACTAGCGACAATTTATCTTTTTGTCCCGTTCTATTTGGTTTTACATCCCTCCCTTAGTGTCTCTAAATAAACAATTTCCCTGGCGTTTTCACTGGTTTCATTGTCCACTTATCCGTACGAGTGTGACTAAAAACAACTAGACCCTTCGTAGCTTCTTATTCTCATCCGTACCACGTAACGTGCACGCAAAAAAGAAAGAAGAGCGCGTCCGTGGGGAAGAAGCACCTTGGTGAAGCGCCTGGCCACGTAGTCCTTGATTGACGCCAGGCCCATGAGATCCGAGAAGAGGTCGAAGCAGTGCACCACGTAGCTCTTCAGGGGCCGCTCCTCGGTGCTGTAGTAGCCGAGGGCCATCGCGCGGTTGCCGTACTGGGACGCCTCCTGGGCGGCGCGCCATCCGAGCAGGAGCACCGCGTCCGACTCGTTGGACGCGACGTGCTTGAGCAGGCGCTCGAACCACCGTCGGTCGGTGGCCAAGAAGGCGACCCTCGTGCTGCCCGAAAGGGCTCGCTCGGGAAACACCTCCGCGAGCGAGAGGCGCCAGCGCTCTGCCAAGCCGTCGCCGGAGTCCGACATCACGGCTTCCGCCACGCCCGAGCCAACTCCAGCCGAGCCGACGATGGCCTCGATGTGCTCCTCTTCCAGCAGCATCGTCCCCTCGAAGTCGTCGACGACGGCCACACCCTCCGTTGCATTGCGGAAGACCTTCACCAGGTCGTTGAAGAAGGTGGCGTGGTCCGCCCTCCGTTCCAGCCTCCGCCTTCGGTCGCCCGCGTATTTCTCCATGTCCGTCGAAGGTGAGAAGGTGACGTGGAGATTGCCGATGCCGACGTTCTCGATCGTGTACTCGAGCGGTGCCGGCCAGGCCAGTTTGCCCTGTTGAAACGATCGATGTTATATTGTTATCGCACATTCAGCACGTTCGCGTAAAGTAAGTTGCTCGATTTTTGCTCCTCCAAAGATGGCGATATGTGTGGCAGGTTCTAAGCGTAGGCTCTGGTGAGTCCGTCTTTTATTAACCGACTTCACTGATCATCATTTACATAACTTAACCTAAGAGCGAACACGTATATATTCTTGATATAAACGTGTACAAAGCACTTAAGTATATTCCCCACACACTTCTACCTTTACCCAGATATCCATCTTAGGGAGATTGCGCAGATATGTGCAAAAATGTGAGAATCAAAAGCTGTATAGCATGTCCGAGTAACTCAAGGAGGCTATTTGTGACCGCCCCGTTTCAACGGGTATGTCAATAAATGATCATCCTCATCATCGCATCTATCCCCACACTTTGAACTGTATGGGAGAAAAAAGACACCAAGCCTGCGTGAGCTTGTTAAGCTTTATGTACCCTACCTGTGATTTTTTTCTTGCAAGTTACTTGTGGGTATCCTGTACCCACAAACGTTGCTTCAACGAGTGTTCGTTAAACCGCAAAATTTAGAGCTGCACATATATGATCATAGAAGCTTGAATCGGAGAGGCATTACTTGTGCTGCCATGTCAGTTAAATAAGCACTCCTGTCTGATCCTCTCTTGTCTTACCTGCGCATCGCCGCATAAAAGCGCAGGTTACCTGCAAGTACAGAATGCTGTACACGGCATCCGGGTGAGCGTTCCTCGCCGGCCAGTCAAGCCGCGCTTCCTTCATCATGCCGAGCAGGGTCTTGGTGTTGTCGACATCCGCCGCGACCACGTCTTCGCAGTTCTTGTAGAAGACCCACGCCTTCTGGAGGGTGTTCTGCGAATCGTACGACAGGAGGGACGCGTTGTGCGCGGGGAGCACCAGGTCGTTGCGGAACGCCTCGTAAGCCTCCCGCCGGACGGAGACGTTCTCGCCGGCGAGACCTCCGCAAACAAACTCGGCGAAGTCTGTGCAGGGAGGTACGTCGCGCCGGATGCTCTTCGCGTAGGCGTTGGCAAAGGCGTGGCAACCCGGGGTGTCGCAGGACGTCGACGAGCTCTTGGTGTTTCGCGGCCAAAGAGCCAGCGTCACCAGGCTGGCGGTCGCGAATATGATCGCCAAGGCGACCACGGCGACGATCAAGATGCGCAGGCGGGATTCTGGACTGGAAACTCCGCCAGAGAGCATGCCGGAATGGGTGGGCGGCCCAACATCCTGGAATGGAGGCACGTTATGGACATCTGATGTGGCTCGAGAAATGGCGCGGTGGGTGTTTAGTCGGAAATTTTCGGTAGCGACTCATAAGAGGGCGCTTTAATTGGGGGGTCTCTTTCCTAAACGTCGAACGCTGAAATTTTCTCATTAGACGACGGCCAAACCTATGCGAATGAATTGTTGCATTTTGAAGACAAAGCGGAAATCTGGCGACTGGAAGAATATTTTTTTTACTTCTTAGTTTTTGCTAAAATTACCAAAAGTTGTTTTTACAAACGATATGAAGCGCTCAGTTTACAAATCAGCAAGTCTGCACGCGAAAGCCTGCCATCCCGCACGCACATATGCACGCACTAAAGAAACACTGGAGCTATCGAAGTTTTATGGGCTGCGCCCATTAGAGCACGTAAGCCGGACAACTTTCTCGTGCTCTTCTCAAGAAATTTTGACAGTGCTTACGAGGGTTTCGTAAAGGTCCTCTACACACGAAATATCAGTATCTAATATAATTGTGATATCGTTTTCCATTACCGCGTTACTGCGTCGGAAACTTGAGCCCGGCCGTGCGCTGTGTTTTCGCGAATTAGTTCGCGTTGTTGCGACACGCAGCACAAAGGTCAGTTCGCTCGCCGCTGCTGCCGCGCTTCCTCACCGCATCGTTTTGACAGTGAATTTCCGCGGTCATCGAGTGACATGCGTTCATGTGTGCTTGTGCGCGCGTAGCACCATGCTTTTTAATTTATTTAGTGTGCCTATGTTTACAAGTTTGTACGTCCGATAAAACTAAGATCATCGCTTCGTATAGCTAGGTGTCCACTAATTTGCTGTTGCAATCGATGACTCGCCTTTCGAGTGAAACTGCGACGTTGTTGTTGTTGTTGTTGTTGTTGTTGTTGTTGTTGTTGTTGTTGTTGTTGTTGTTGTTGTTGTTGTTGTTGTTGTTGTTGTTGTTGTTGTTGTTGTTGTTGTTGTTGTTGTTGTTGTTGTTGTTGTTGTTGTTGCTTCTTCTTCTTCTTCTTCTTCTTCTTCTTGATTACACGGGCGTTCTTATCGAAAGAGAAATTTAAGAATCTGCAAGTTAACGGTTATATCGTAGCCGATACTCCACGCCAGCATATACGGATGTGTTTATGTTTGATTGGCTACCACAGTATTAGTTGTTTGCTTGAGTTATAGTTTGACCGCAAGACGGCGCTAAAATCGTTCCTACTACCACGCAACGTGCCGGGTAATCCTGTATTTCGCAATATGCTAACGCCGTTCACAGTTAAGCTGAAACTTTTTTTTTTGTCGTTTGGCGCTTATAGAGAATGCAAAATCAACACAGTTCTGTGCAGCCAGTTGGTCAGCGTATGAAACGCGAACGGAGCGAAGACTAAAAAAAAAGGCCACTCACTTTCCCGGCAGCGGCGTCGACCATACGGTTCGCGGATGCCATGGTTTGGCCCATGATGGCCGCGGGGTCCGGTGGAGGCGCAGTCGGGGCTGTCTTGGACGCCGCTACGCTTTTGCGGCGCCCACTGCGGTGCTGCGACGGCTCCGTTCGCTTGCCCTTGTCTTCCGAGCGTCTTCGGATCGGGTTCGTTTGGAACGCCTGCGACGTGACGTGAACGGCTTGTTGGTGTTGCCGGTGTTTCACATTGTTCAGCGTTTTCGCTTTCCGGAAAAAAAAAACAAAGACAGACAGAAACTACGCCGAACGTTTTCTTTCTTTCGGGACTCGGTTTTTAACCTAGAATGGTCGCTGACAGCAAATTGCACGGGTAACTTAGACGGCGATCGACGCGAAGCCGCTAACCAACATGCCCACCGACGCAAAAAGCCGGGCGAAGTCAGAAGCACTAGCAGTTGCTACGTTTTCTTTTCTAATGCGCTAGCATTAGGAGTGTCGAGTGGGAGGTGTATCTGTGTGAAGAGTGGGAAGTTGGTCACGTGGTAGAGGTATAGACGGCATGAGAGAGCTTGAAGGAGTGTGTGAATATATATATATATATATATATATATATATATATATATATATATATATATATATATATATATGGTGTTTCAGCGAACACTCTTAAAATTTTTTAAATGTTTCCTGTGGCAGATAGTTCAATTCTAGTTTATGAGCCGGTTTACTCGAAGCGGCGGACACTACTTGCACAAGAAATTGAAATGCAAGATTGAATAGTTAGCAACATTCACTAATTACCTTTTTATGTAATTATCTTGTGGCCCAATTGCAGTTTACCAATTCTAGCAGTGGTATTCGCAAGGCGGATCAACTTGGAACGAATTCTCAGAATGACACCAGTTTCTAGATATAAATTCCCGAACCTTGCGGAGAAATGCATTGGCGTTCCAGTTACCTGTGTGCTTCAGTGCATGAAACGACGTCCTGTTAACGAGTTAACTGGAACGCGAATGCATTTCTCCGCAAAGTTCGGGAATTTATATCTCGAAACTGGTGTCTTCCTGACAATTCGTTCCAAGTTGATCCCCCTTGCGACGACCACTGCTAGAATTGGTAAACTGCAATTGGGCCACAAGATAATTAGCTAAAGAGATAATTAGTGAATGTTGCTAATTATTCAATCTTGCATTTCAATTTCTTGTGCAAGTAGTGTCCGCCGCTTCGAGTAAACCGGCTCTTAAACTACAATTGATCTATCTGCCACAGGCAACCTTTAAAAAAATTTTGAGAACGTTCGAGGAAACACCCCGTATATATCAGAGCATTGCTGAAGCTATGCGGAACACGACTCATGCTACCTAAACCATTCACTCGAACAATTTCACGACTACGTCATCACCTGGAGAAGTCACTCTGTGCGGCTGTTTGTAATAACAGAAGAAGAAACAAGACGTATAACGAACAGGGATCGTTCCGTAATTCCGTCCTATAGTTGGCAGATGCAACTCGCAGGGTCTCCTTCGCATGTGCGCCTGCGGTTCAGACACCTCATACTACCATTTCGAGCTCCGCTGCATTCGCCCCCCCCCCCCGCCCCGTCATTTCATCCTTAAAATTGCGCGCTCACCTTTGACTTCCTGCGTAACTGCCTCAGGTCCATATCGGAAGGTTTTCTCGGAGGCTACTGCAGTCGAGAAGCAGCGCACAACAGATACGAGCACTACGCGCGGTTCCGCGATCTTCTTCACTGGGCTCGAGCTCGCGTTCTCGGGCCTCGCGGCCTTTCTTTCTCATCTTCGTCTCTTTTTATAATTTCGTACGTAGAAACATGGGAAGTGTTACGTTTCGCCTACGACGCGCGGTTTAGCCGGCGCGATTGCAACAAAGCGGCAGACATTTTGGCCCGTTCGGCGTCGCCGCTACGCTCCCCGCCAGGCGTTTCCAGGCGTTTCCAGGCATGTTCCGATGCCACGTGTCTTCATGTGCGTGTGTGAGTGTATGTGCCATTGTGCCCGAACGGCGGCGATGCGACAGCAGGGGGTCACCCTCTCCTTCCAGTCATTGTGCCCGACCAGAGGCGCTACGAGAGCCGAAGTTACCTTCTCCTCCCAGTCTTTGTGCCCGACCGGCGGCGCTACGACAGTGTGCATTGTACAATCACGTGCTCGTCTATTGAGGGGTTCCTTCTTGCCCTCAACGGCGAGAGTATAAAAACAGCTGCCCCCGGACGCCAAAAGGAGGGCTCCGATTTCTTCTGTTGAGTAAAGTGCTCTCCCGTCTCTCTACTTCGGTCAACCTGACCGCCAACTCTTTGCGATGTTAAAATAAACAAGTTGTTTTGTTGTTACCAGTCGACTCATGCTTTGCCGGGACCTTCGGATGCTTCCAGTTGTACCCCAGGCCGCCAGGCCAACGCTACCCTTGGGGCTTGCGACCCAGGTACAACCACGGGCGTCAGCGCCGAGTTCCCAACCGATCGCACCAGCGGTGCGACCACAACAACTCGCGCCATCGGTGCGATCCAAACAACCGTTGCCATCGGTGGGATTCAAACAACTGTCTGCCAGCGGTGAGATCGCGACAACGGAGGCCAGCAGCGAAGAGATGCAGTTGACTGTATGCTGAGCAGCTCAACAACGATCCGGGAGCAGTGCAACGAGCCCTGTGTGATGACTGGTTGCCTGCAGCGGAACGACTGCGCTGGACTCTTGGCTGCGAGGTTTGGTGAGTGCGGGACTTTCTTCTTCTGAGCTTTGCCAGGCTTTTGTTAGTGTCAGAAACAGAGCTGGTAATTGTGGTTGTCGTTGCTGCCGGGTTAGTTTGCGGCAAGACAATAATAGGCAGTAGAGAAAGCAGCATTCAGAGCAGCCATGGATTTGAAGTCGTTGCGCAAACCGAAATTGCTGGAGCTTGCAAGAGAGTTGGGTCTGGATGTCTCAGACAAACTCAGAAAACCAGAACTGCTAAAGGCTATTCTTGAGTTAGAAGCTGAGGATGACGAGCTGTCGGAATGCCTTGAGACCATTGAGGAAAGGGAGACTGCAAAAAGACAGGAGCGCGAACTTAAAGAACAGAAAGAAAAAGAAGAACGCGAAAGTAAAGAACAGAAAGAGCGAGAGCAACAAGAGAAAAAAGAAGAGCGTGACCGTCAACACGCTTTGGAAATGAAGCGTCTCGAGATAGAGATGGAACGCGCTCGTAATGGAAGTCAGGCACACGGTGCAGGAGAACGCGTATTGTTCAAAATGACTGACCTGATGCGGCCGTTTAAGCTTGGAGAGGACATTGGTTTGTTCCTGGTTAACTTTGAGCGAACGTGCGAGAAGCAGGGGTTCTCTCGGGAAACGTGGCCACAGCGCTTGCTCACTTTGTTACCCGGCGAGGCGGCCGACGTAGTCGCTCGCTTGGATAGAGAGGAGGCAGAGGATTTCGACAAAGTAAAATCGAGTCTGCTAAAAAAGTACCGGCTGTCTGCGGAGGCGTTCCGTCGGAAGTTTCGGGAAAATGAGAAAGGCAAAAGTGAGTCATATACAGAGTTTGCGTATAGGCTTATGTCAAACATGCAGGAGTGGCTCAAAGAAGAGAAAGCGTTTGGTGACCACGATAAAGTTCTGCAGTGTTTCGGGCTAGAACAGTTTTATAGTCGGTTACCGGAGAACGTGCGATACTGGGTCTTGGATAGGCCAGACGTTTGTACGGTGGCTAAAGCCGCTGAGCTAGCCGAGGAGTTTGTGACGCGTCGGGCTCGCGGAGCTAAGGACGGTCAAAAGGGTGAATTTGGCTCGATGTTTGAGAGGCCGAAGTTCACACCCATGAGAGCAAAGGGGAACACGCGTAGTGCGCATGCGAGTGGAAGCAGTGCGACCGAACCTAAGGAGACGGCGGCAGCCGAAGCCGAACGCAGAAAGCGGTTCGAGATGAGGCAAGCGCGCGTTTGTTATACGTGCCAGAAGCCGGGTCACTTTTCGGCGCAGTGTCCGGAAACAACACCAAAAGTTGTGTTTTTTTTCATTAGGCAGCACTGACGAGAACATGAAGCTTCTCGAGCCTTACATGCGAGACCTCCTCGTGAACGGGAAAGGGTGCCGAGTGCTTCGCGATTCCGCAGCTACAATGGATGTAGTTCACCCATCTTATGTAGAACCCCATATGTTCACGGGCGAGTGCGCATGGATCAAGCAAGCCGTGGAAGCTCATAGCGTGTGTCTGCCAGTAGCAAAGGTGCTTATTGAAGGACCTTTCGGAGCGCTTGAGACGGAGGCGGCAGTGTCATCTATGCTGCCCCCCCAGTACCCGTACCTATCTTCAAACAGGTCCGATCACCTCCTGCGCGAGAAGGGGCTTTTGTTTGGTGAGGCTAGCGTTCAGGCCTTAACCAGGTCGAAGGTTCGGGAGCTCGCTGCAAAGGCGGTAGTTGCGGGGCCGACGTTATCGAACAATGAAAAAGGGTCAGAGGTGCAGCAAGCTGACGAACTGAATAAAATTGAGCCTGTAGCGTTGAAGGCGCCAGATACTGGAGAGGAAACGCCCGACACGGGAAAGTTAGAAGAGCTATCTACTGATTTGCTCATCGCGCCTACGTCAGACGGACTTGATAGGTTGCTAAAAGTCAGCCGGTCGGCTTTGATAGCCGAGCAAAGGAAGGATGGTAGCCTAGAAAACATACGCTGCAATGTCATGGAAGGTATCGCCAGGAAAAATGCGCGTTTTGTGGAAAGAGGTGGAGTCCTGTACCGGAAGTATCTAGACCGAAGAGGAGTGGAGTTCGATCAGCTGATCGTGCCTCAATGCTATCGTCAGGATCTGTTGCGCTTGACGCATGGAGTTCGTGGTCCGGACACCTAGGAGTTAAGAAAACTAAGGACCGTCTCTTGCAAGAGTACTATTGGCCAGGGTGTTTTCGGGACGCAGACCACTTCGTGAGGTCATGTGACACCTGTCAGCGGGTGGGCAAACCAGGGGACAAATCGAGGGCGCCGTTGAAATTGGTACCTATCATTACGGAGCCTTTTAGACGGCTCGTTATTGATACAGTGGGACCTCTGCCGGTAACAGCCACGGGGTACAGACACATTTTGACTGTGATCTGCCCAGCGACAAAGTTCCCTGAAGCAGTGCCGCTTAAAGAACTCAGCTCAGTTGAGATAGTCAATGCACTACTGTCCATATTTGCGCGAGTTGGTTTTCCTGCAGAAATCCAATCAGATCAGGGCACAGTGTTTACTAGCGCTTTGACGACAACTTTTCTCGAAAGGTGTGGGGTAAAGCTGCTACACAGCTCAGTGTACCACCCACAGTCGAATTCCGTTGAGAAGCTCCACTCCGTCATGAAGCGCGTGTTGAGAGCCTTGTGTTTTGAACATCAAACTGACTGGGAGCTGTGTCTGCCTGGGGTGATGTTTGCATTAAGAACCGCGCCGCATGCAGCTACGGGGTTTTCGCCAGCTGAACTGGTGTACGGTCGCTCGCTTCGGTCTCCGCTTCGCATGCTTCGAGAATCATGGGAAGGCAGGGGCGACGACCCAGTCGTGGTGGAATACGTGCTTAAGCTCCTCGAACGCTTAAGAAGGGCACAGGAGTTGTCAGGTGAAGCAATGGCAAAGGCCCAGCAGAGGGCCAAGGTTTATTATGATAGGACCGCCAGGGCCCGTCGTTTTGAGGTGGGCGATGAGGTCATGATATTGCGCACATCGCTAAACAACAAACTAGACGTGCAGTGGGAGGGCCCAGCACGAATTGTTCAGAAACTGTCGGACGTTAACTACGTGGTAAGTCTGCCAGGAAAGCGGAAAGCACAGCAAGTTTACCACTGTAATCTGCTCAAACCTTATAGACAAAGGGAAGCAGTGGTGTGCATGATGGTAAACGTTCCTGAAGAGCTTCCGGTCGAGCTTCCGGGACTAGGCTCAGTGACGAACAGGGAAGACACCGGTCAAGTCATTAGTGACCTTATCAGTAAAGCACCGCTGTCGCCTGAGCAGAAAACCGAACTACACCAGCTATTACAAGAGTTTCAAGGTCTGTTCTCTGAGAGGCCTGGTAGGACTTCTGTACTTACTCATGATATAGAACTTACCTCCCCAGAGCCAGTACGATCCAAGGCGTATCGGGTGTCACCCCGCCAGAGCGATATTATGGAGGCTGAGGTAAAGAAAATGCTACAGCTCGGTGTTATTGAGGCAGGTGAGAGTGATTATACCTCCCCTTTGATTTTAGTTGAGGTACCGGGCAAGGAACCTCGTCCTTGCGTCGACTACCGCAGACTTAATTCCATCACTAAGGATCAAATTTATCCGATCCCTAACATCGAGGAGCGCCTTGAGAAAGTTAGTAGCGCTCAGTTTATTTCCACCCTAGATCTTGTCAGGGGTTATTGGCAGGTTCCACTTACAGAAGAGGCTAGTAGGTATGCGGCGTTCATTTCACCAATGGGAACATTCCGTCCTAAAGTGTTGAGTTTTGGTTTGAAGAACGCGCCATACTGTTTTTCAAGCCTCATGGATAAAGTGTTGCGGGGACAGCAAGAATTCGCTTTACCGTATCTAGACGACGTAGCGATATTCTCCGCATCCTGGTCTGAGCATATGGCACACTTGCGGGCAGTGCTAACCCGCCTGCGCGAAGCGGGCTTGACAGTCAAGGCTCCTAAGTGCCAGTTAGCACAGGCCGAGGTTGTCTACCTCGGTCACGTGATTGGTCAGGGTCGTCGCCGCCCCTCTGAAATAAAAGTGGCCGCTGTGCGAGACTTTCCGCAACCGCGCACAAAGACCGATATTCGGTCGTTCTTAGGTGTCGCCGGCTACTATCAGAGGTACATCCCCAGGTACTCTGATATCGCGGCTCCCCTGACGGATGCTCTAAGAAAGACAGAGCCTCAAACAGTCGTCTGGGACGAGACAAAGGAAAGAGCTTTTAGCGCCCTAAAGAGTGCCCTAACAAGCCAGCCTGTGCTACGATCGCCAGACTATACAAAAGGGTTCGTTGTTCAGTGCGATGCTAGTGAGCGAGGCATGGGCGTTGTACTGTGCCAACGGGAAAATGGAGAAGTAGAACACCCCGTCCTGTATGCTAGTCGTAAGCTGACCAGTCGTGAGCAGGCGTATAGCGCCACCGAGAAAGAGTGTGCATGTCTCGTGTGGGCCGTTCAGAAATTGTCATGCTATCTAGCCGGCTCGAGGTTTATCATTGAGACGGATCACTGCCCTCTCCAATGGCTGAAGACCATCTCTCCCAAAAATGGCCGCCTCCTGCGCTGGAGCCTCGCTTTGCAACAATATTCCTTTGAGGTGCGTTACAAAAAGGGGAGTCTCAACGGTAACGCCGATGGCTTAAGTCGAAGCCCCTAACGTAGGAATCAGCCTCAAAATTGTTTGTTACTGATGTTTTTCTTCCTGAGGCAGGATTGTTTAACATATTGCTTTTGTTTAGTGTTTCAAAGTGATGATATGCTTTCTAGTGCAATTTTCCAATTTGTGGAGGCGTTCTGAGTGATGCTAGACTACTGTAAGGAACTAGGCAGTGGTATAAAAAGGGGAAAGAGCCTGGCAGGGCTTAGTGAGGGTTGTGCCGTGCTTGCTGACTGAGCGGTTGAGTTTCAGCGTAGTTCTAACGCTTGCCGGGAACGAGAACAAGAATGTGAACTCTCCCGAAGTCACTTTGCAGTGTCCTGTGCGAACCTGAACGAGAGAACGAGGCCTTCTCTGTGCGCTGCGCTCAAGAAACGTCGAGGGACGCCCGACTTCTGTTATGAGCATCATCGAGCGACATCCCTCCGGACAGCGGATGCAGTCCCCTGTCCATCGGGATCTCCTTCCCCCGGCGGGGCGGTCTGTTACGTTTCGCCTACGACGCGCGGTTTAGCCGGCGCGATTGCAACAAAGCGGCAGACATTTTGGCCCGTTCGGCGTCGCCGCTACGCTCCCCGCCAGGCGTTTCCAGGCGTTTCCAGGCATGTTCCGATGCCACGTGTCTTCATGTGCGTGTGTGAGTGTATGTGCCATTGTGCCCGAACGGCGGCGATGCGACAGCAGGGGGTCACCCTCTCCTTCCAGTCATTGTGCCCGACCAGAGGCGCTACGAGAGCCGAAGTTACCTTCTCCTCCCAGTCTTTGTGCCCGACCGGCGGCGCTACGACAGTGTGCATTGTACAATCACGTGCTCGTCTATTGAGGGGTTCCTTCTTGCCCTCAACGGCGAGAGTATAAAAACAGCTGCCCCCGGACGCCAAAAGGAGGGCTCCGATTTCTTCTGTTGAGTAAAGTGCTCTCCCGTCTCTCTACTTCGGTCAACCTGACCGCCAACTCTTTGCGATGTTAAAATAAACAAGTTGTTTTGTTGTTACCAGTCGACTCATGCTTTGCCGGGACCTTCGGATGCTTCCAGTTGTACCCCAGGCCGCCAGGCCAACGCTACCCTTGGGGCTTGCGACCCAGGTACAACCACGGGCGTCAGCGCCGAGTTCCCAACCGATCGCACCAGCGGTGCGACCACAACAACTCGCGCCATCGGTGCGATCCAAACAGAAGGTAGCCTTGTGCCTTTTTTTTCTCATCTTCCTTTTTTTTTATACGCATGTAGAAACATGTGAAGGTGGGCTACGTTAGAGCCGGCTATCCCAAAATCTCAGAGTCACTACCTAAGGAAAGCTACACGAGTAATGCCGGGCTGTTGTATTGCCTCTTAAATATGGAACGTGCCCGCAAAAGCTGATTCTCGAAAGTTCTAATTAGAAGAAATACGTTCTGAATTGCTTCTCGACTTGCACGGAGTTAAGTATTGGGCACTTCAAAAAAAGGCAACGTAAACAGGGCCACGGTATCCTGGACCTAGGAAGGCACCCACTTCAGGGCGACATGTAGAATATCAGCGGCTCTATTTTTTTTATTTTTATAAAGTTTATTTCATCATCATTATCAACGTAAACAGTAAAAGGGCCTCCGAATTTAGTGGATTGCAGTGGGGTTTCTTTTTTCTTGTTGTTTTAGTTGTTGTTCCTTTTCTTTTATCGCGTACTCTAATTTGTAGGGTACAAAATTAAGAACGATCCTGTATGTTTGTCAGTTCATTCGTCCCGCCTTACTTTACACTCCACGATGTAAAGTAAGATAAATGTACATATATTTGCCAGCTGAGGCATTTTTGAAGCGCTTGAGGGGATTTCTAGCTTTTCAATAGACACCTAGCGCGCTTGCCCATGTTGGCTTAGTATACAAGAAAGTGCCGAATTGCAACAACTTCCACAAGACTATCAAAAAGTCAAATGCCACGCCAACGTTTGCAACCTTCCAGAATGCACGAAGCGGCCCGAAGCGTACAGGAAAGACGAGCCTTTTTTGTTGCAACGAGCTAAGCTACCGCCATGTATATTATGACGTATAGTCGACCCCCGCTACCAAAGAACATATCTCGCGAAAGGTTTATGTCTTCGAGGTGGCCGAATACCTGTCACTACAGGCTTGCTTCAGCCTGTACGCTGCAGCGTAAAAATGGGGACGTAAGCGAAACAACGCGTATGGGCTTAGTACACAAATGATTGCACTAAACGTGCCAATATAATGCATGTACTCTAAGCACAAAGTGTAATCAAAAACAGTAATCAGAACACCTGTTCCTAGTAATGCTTCATGCAAACGCTTCGTACCGGATATAATAAGCATGGTGCGCAGCCTGATGCACTTTTGGGAGGCTGAATTAGGCCACTGTTATCCATGCAGGGGAACACGCAACAAAACCGTCTGGTTCCGGTCGGCTTCTTCGCGTTCCAACGTATGCTCAAATAGTAGCACAATCTAATGTCATGGTTAGCATGCAGTATACCTCACAATGCACGAATACTACTTGCTACTTTTGAGCCCACGAGGCAAGACAATATTTTTAGGCCAGCTAGTGAAGGTGAGATGGCCTTAGTGAACCTTTATGGGCGGCAAATAGCGTCTCGTTTCTTCGTTTTTCGCGATACTACGCATCCTATGATTCGGTCATTTATGCGAGTCGCTTTGCCTGATTAAGTTGTTTCTTCAAATGTTTTTCTTGTTTATGCTTGTGGGGGTTCATGCAATAAGTCTACTTGGCGGTTCGTTTCCTGACAGTTCGGTTTTCCACTGAATACGTTTACTCCGTGCGGCGTAAAGCGTTATAGAAATATTTACTGTTCCCGCTATTTCCGCCTCCATTTTGCCCATCACTATGCATTAAATGGCCAGGCGACGATGCACTAAAGCGAGTTCGTAAAATGTATATATCCCTTTTCTGCAAAACATTTATTATAAACTTCATAATGAAACCATACCGGAAAACATATTGCAAAAAAAAGAAAGTCTGTCTTCTCTCTTCTGGTAACTATCGCCATTGTTATGTGCCAGAGACAGTTGAAGGTCGTGTTATTAGCTGCAACAACGCCATGCTATTTTAGGATGACCTTCGACGAACTTTAAAGAAAGGATGTGAAATCAACGCTCATACTGTGCGATGCCTGCTGCCAAGCTCTGATGATAATGCACCTTTCGACATGTTTCTTTTTCACATGGGAATGAACAGTTTGTAGAAAATGCGAACGAAGGACCGAAACGCCGCAACGGTTGTACCTACAAGGGTGCATTTCTTCCTGATGTCTGTGCACATAAAACATGTTTATGATGGACTTCATATTAAACCAGACTGGTACTCCATTTTGGTGAAGTGCCTATGCTTACCATCCTTCTAAAATGAAGCCAACGTTTCCACCCAAAGTATGAACACTGCCTTTTCAGTGTGTGAGTGTCACTGTGCCCTCCATTCTATGGCCATGCACAAATGGTGAATATATTATCGGGTTGCATGCTACGTAACAAATACCAAGAAAGAAAAAAAACACTTATACCGTTGCGGAATGTGTCGTACTCTTGAACTTTGGGTCTAGGGTTCGAATCGCGTTGTGGGTGTTTTTTTCTTTAAGTTGTAGCATCACTTTTTCTTTTCGCGTTTGACTTCTGCCGCACTTGCTCTTTTGTCCTAAGCTTCCCCACCACGCCTGACACAGAGCGCTATTGCGCATGTGTCACCTTAGCAGAGAAAACACAACAATACGCGCGGAGACGCGCATATTGAGCTGTCTGCCAGTCGTGGCGAAGTGAGAGTTGATTTAAATGCAACTCACTCAGACTGTGCGGATAGAAGAGCGATCTGGGCCGACGAGATGTCTACCGGCCAGCACGAGGCGCGAGAAGGCGGCATGAGAAAGACTTCAAAGAGAAAGCGCCGTATAAAGAAGCGCGGTAAAGACCGAAAGACGGTGACTAATGTAACGCAGCCAAAGACGGCGACAGGCCCAAAAAGCCAGGGCGCGAGGAGAAGAAAGGTGTGTTCGTCGTTCGTCGATTCTCGGGAGTCTTTCGCAACCGTCGCTCTCAATTTCGATTGGCGCGTTGCACTTTGCCTGCACCGGTGGCAACCTGCAGCACGAAGTGCCTCTTGCACTTACCACACACAAAGCCAACTGCTCGGAGCGCAGAAAATTGATATATTCCTTGTGCATACGTACGCGCCAAAGATCAGCTTGCCTCCAAACGACATAATCTGCGCGCTACTGCGTCATTTATTAGTTGCAAGGAAAATATCATGAAGACACTTGAAGAACGGTTGACGAGCACTGGTCTTACGTGCCGGCCGTGTCATGGATCCGACTTCTATGCCGAACTTCTCTGTAACTGATCACGTACGCACGACCCAGATTACTTTCGAAGTTTGCTCCAACATACTTTTCTCGCCTACAGGCTGCAAGTCTGTCGCTTGTGGTCCTGCTTTTCTGTGCTCGACGTACTTGACACGCCATGTTGTGATAATGCAATTTCAGGTAGACTTGAATAGAATATGCGTGAAACGACGTGGCGTAGACTTGAAGGGCTCGCAGCTCGTAACTGCGCTTTGGTTATTGCGGCTTACTACCTAGCACAAAACCCGACTGGTATTGACTAGACGTCTCCCCCTTGGCAATCAATTATACTGCATTATAGAATTCCACGCGAACGCGTGCCGAAGACGAGATTCGTATGTGACGTGCTTCATGCACATGCCGTTCCCATAGGAATGTATATATGACTGAGGGGACGGAGGACGAAGGAACCGCTTTTCTTGTAGCAACGTCACTGAGCACTCTAGGGATTCTTCCACTGACGTCGACTACAACGGGACACGTCGGATAAGTTGATTCTTCTACATCCTTCGCAAAAACCAGGCACCGGAGCAAAGTCTATCGAATGCCACATCTGAAGTCAATCCTCTTGGATTTTGTGAAGTAACTGATCCCACAGACCCTTTTCGCGCAGTGCAGAAAGCAACATCGCGTGCATCTTCCTGATCCCAAGGTCGACAACACTACCTTGGTGACATGGCGCTGAGCGCAGTGACGATGATCGAAATAGTCCTCGTAACGCTTCGATTCTGGCCGGAAGTAGCCTGTAGATCAACCGTGGAGAAACACGAAACTGCGGAGCTCTCATCCCTGTCGACGAAAAGAGCCGACATTATCCTGGTCTCCTTCAAGCAGCCATGGAAAGCAACACACACCATGTTCTCGCACCTCTTCGACGGGACGGTAACCACGTGGCACGTTCCGAACAGAGAGCTGCTCTCCTACCTCCAGAAGAACAAATTTCAAGGCAAACGAACTATATTGGTCGTTGCCGATCCCAGCGCTCACCTCGAACATGTGTCAACGCTTTTTGACTCGGCCGGGGTTAGAAATATCTGCGTCACATGGCTGTTCGTAAGATTCCACTACGAAACCCAGGCACATGTGAGAAATTCATTGCCCACTCTCTTCCCATGTCAGGTTGTTGGTCTCCTGACACTGAACGGCACACAAGTGACACGCATTGCATGGCCTCTCACATTATCCGTAAGCCATAATCCCTCTGTAGGAGAAGTACGCTTAAAGTTGAAGATAGAGAGCCCCAGTTTAAAACATATTTCTGGGCAGCGATTGACAGTGGTCTGTCTTAAGGGCTTGTATTATGGCATCGATGGACATTCATGCATGCATCCCTCTCTCCAACTCTTTCTTCGGTTCCTGCGCGAAGCGAACGTGTCGGTCAACGTTAAATTAGCTTATAACATTAGGAGTTACATAACTTTAAAGGAACAGACTATTTCTAACAATTTGGATATTCTGTTCTTTGCGACAAGACTGCACGAGAGTGATGCTGTGGATGTGGACTTTCCGACAATATTTGTCGCCCACGCAACGTTCTATTCACGACTCAATGACCACCGCGTCGTCACGCTCTCCGAAGTGGTCTACAGTTCCTGGCAACTTTTCGCATCGGTCGTTGCACTTCTCTTGTTAGTTGCAGTTGTGCTAGCCAAAACGGAGAACATTGAGCGTCTATCGTTTCAGAGCATCGCCGACACGGTTATGCTACTACTAGCAGCGGTCCTGGCAACCGCTGTCTCACAGCCAAGCAGCGCTTCGCGACGTGCCATAGCTGGAATAGCGCTGTACTATGTGTGGTTCATGGCGATTCTACCACTTTCCTCGTATTTCCGCAGTGAGCTCACATCAAAAGTCACGATTAAGCAACCCGGAAACCGGATCGATACGCTCCGAAAGCTGGAAGATGCCCTCGACGGTCACAAAGTCGCCCCTTGCTGTGCCTTCCGCACGGCCATGCACCAAGACCTGCGACTTAACATTTCGACGGAAGTCTCACTCCTATCCAAGTTGCAAACGGCGTTCAAACGCCACGGTGACTTGGTCAATCGCCATTTTATCGACTGCCTTCGTTGTGCTCTGAATCCTGAGCGTGTCTGTTACCACATGTTTGAAGAACCTTGCGATATGCGACATCAAGTTCCAGAAGTACGACTCTTCAAAGAACATTACAAGGTCCTCCTAAGTGGTTTCCCGATGCATAAATCACTGGCACTGTACCGGCCCTTGCGAAGATTTTTTTACGCCATTCAAGAGGGCCGCCTGATAAGCGAAGACTACCCCGAATGCAATGATGGAGAGATATCTGACGGTGTTGAATTTGAACTCGTCGGATTCTTTTTGCAGTACGCAGTTCTGCAGGTCTTCAACTGTGTCGTTCTCGCGATTGAAATTTTAGTGGTGCGACGTTCGCAGTGCTTATCAGTATTTTCCGCCCGCCCATCGCGAGCGTTACGCAGTTTGCGTCGCAAAGCGTCTGTGGAGTAAAACTGTTCGAGACAAGAGGAAAAAGCGTACCACAAAGCAAGATACGCCATCTAGTTTCTAAACGTTACCTTGACTTTCCTGGAAGATGAGGTGTGTTGGCGTCACTGCACAAGTTTGCAGCCAAACATTTTCTGGACCTTTACTTGAAGCCCTCCACTGACCACAAACTGGAGCTAGATTTGGCAACACTGTCACCGCGTTAATGTGGATATGGTCGGCGGCGTGCATTGAAACGTACACACTCACACTTTGCTATTTGCAATTTGCGCTAGTTTTTAGGTAGTAATACACCCTGACTGCAGTGAACTCATTTGATATGGCCCTCTTATGACACGATTTCGCAAGAAACGCGCCAAACGTTCCTACTGTACGTGAAAGGAATGCACGCCGCAATTTCTGTTCCGGACACTTCCATGGTACTTTTCGTGCGCGCACTTCTTCCCTTTTGTCCACTCTATTTGCACTGCTGCTGTGCAACTCAGCTTTATTATATTCTTTCACTGGTTATAAAAAATGTTGGTGCTCTTTTACGGCCATGTAAAAGCGGCTACTTCGGCGCACTCAACTTCACCAATTGTACGCATACACAACCGCCTTTTTAACTTATCTTTGAACTACGAAGTAGTTATTACTTTTAATTAAACAGGGTGCGCCACTATCAGTGACAGCGTGCTGGCAGGATTGCCATATGTCCTCGCACGCGTTTATTTTTATCACAGAAACAGGAACGCTATAGCCTTCAAGCACAAAGCTCTCGTTGGATGATTACGTGCGTGCAAATTATATGGAATGATTCCAATTATTTAAGGGCCAAGCTTATTGCGTTGTTTTCTTTTGTTTAAGCACATACTGGACCCCTACCTTTCCTGAAGCCAACAGCGCCAAGCGAAAAAGGCGCATCATATATTCCACCAGCAACTCAGTGGCTTGACGTGCGGCGTCTAACAACTCCAATGCGGTGCGGTTGTGGTCACGTTGCTGCGGTCGCGGTTAGCCTGCAAGACCTAGCAATTGCAACGCCATTGTAGTGGATACTATTCCGGTGCGTTTATGAAAATTTTCATCTTCGTTTAAAAAAAAGAAGTGCTGTGTGCGCGTGCGATGAATGCGTGACGTCAGACGAAACGACATCTGCGAGAAACAAGGATGTGTTTCACTTGAAGGAAGAAGATCATCAAGACACGTGAAGAAGCAGTGACAAGTGCAGGGCTTGCCTGCCGGATGATCCTGGGCTCATCACCTATCGTCCGATCATTTTACCTCTGCTAATGGAAATCGCTGTGGTAAACTAGAATACTTGGCTTTCCCCAAATGTTCCGTAAAGGAAGCGATTGTTTCCAACAAATGTGACATTCTGTTCCTTTCGACGAGTTTGCACGAAAAATGGCGTTCCTGATGTTGCTATTCCTACAATCGCTGACATTAAAGAGACGTCCTATTCTTGAATCCATAGTATCCATAGTGTTATTGCACTTTCTGAAGCGGTCAGAAAGTCCTTGAAAATTTTCGCATCGATTGTTGCACTTTTCTTGCTAGTTCCACTAGTGCTGCCGAAAATGGGCTTCGATTTGCAGCTAACTTTCGATAGTGTAACCGACACTGCAACACTGCTGCTTGCTGCAGCCGATCCCCTTCACAGTTGAGCAGAGTTCCTCGCTCTGCGATAACTGGACTAGCACTGTACTATCTCTAGTTCATCGATTTTCTCACTTTACTCTTATTTCCTCAGTGAAATCATATCGAATATGACGCTTAGGCAACCCAGCGACCTATTAAACACGCTCGAGTAGCTGGAAAATGTCCTCGAAAGACGCGATGTTGCACCTTGCCCTAACTTCAAAAAAAAGAGCAATGTTGGAAGAACTAAGACGCAGCACGGCATTGAAAGTCTCGCTAAGGTCCAAGCTACAAGCGGCATTTAAACAACACGGTGCAAAAGAGGCATTCCAGTGCCATTCAAGTGACTGTCTTCAATGTGCTCAGAAAACAGATCTTGCTTGTCGAGACACATTCGAGCAAGACGGCAAGACGCGACAAGCACTTGGAAAAGTTCGAGTATCCGAAGAACCTTATCAGACCAACCTAACCAACCTCCACATGCAAATATAACTACATTCGTATCGTTCATTGAGAAGACTTTTCCATGCCATTCAAGAGGACCAGCAGAGTAACGAACATTATTCAAAATGCAATCACGAAACCATTGCCGGGAAGTGCTCAATTTTACCTCGCAGAGTTCTTGGTGCAGTGCGGAATTCTGCAGGCTGTTATTGTACTTGTGGTTGAAATATCAGTGGCTTCATTAATCTTGACGATATCGATAAGTCTTGAATATATCAATGAAAGTCAACGGCATGCCCGAATAACTTGTTCAGTACTAAAGGGTCTAAGTTAGGCTACGACAGAAAACCAGCAGTGGGTCCCGAAACGCGGGAGCATAGCAGGCGAAACATTATTTGACTCGTTGTCAAAATTGACCCATTGAGATTTGGAAACTCAGCTTACTCTATTTGTACTAATGCGTATGGGATACATAATATTAGTTCTGAAGAAAAAAATTTGGCAGCATGTTACATTCCTGTAGCACGTAAAGGCGAAAGTAGGCTGCACACGTAGTAATGCATTAAGTTATGCGATTTCAAGACATAACGAGCCGCAGCGTCAAGAAATGGTATGGCGCTGTAGGCCGACCTCCTCAACGACATTATGCGAGCACATGATGCAATTCCTAGTTTCTTTCGTTCTTTGTTTCGTTGACTCTTTCTTTCTTTGTTCTTTCTTCCATTGTTCCTTCTTTCTTTGATCTTTCGTTCGTGTCTTTCTTTTCTTTGTTCTTTCTTCCGTTTCTTTATTCGTATTCAGCCATTGCATATTTGCTTGCTTACGGGCGTGTGAGCCATTCCTGATGGTGCCTTTCTTTTTTTCATCATATTTTTTTGCATTACTGAACTAGATGCCGCTTTTTTCGGGTATGAGCCATTGCAACGGGCCACTTAAGGCTTTCGCCTCAATAATTGTACATTTCTGCCTCTTTTCCGGCAAATAATAAAAAGTTATTCCATTACGTAGTGGGCTCTTATCTGTAATGCCGACTGGATCTAGCTCTCTTTAAATTCTGAGACACTCACTTGTCGATTGTGCCTTGGAACAGCGTACAGATAATATATGTTGTATCGCATAAAACCGCCATCTCCAGTTTGATCCTGCAGCATCGACGATAAGGGCTTCGCCATCTACTCCTCCATCGCCCGAGAGACGCGATGCAAAGGCGATGCTTATAATATGAATTACATGCAATCGACTCCAATATTCCTTTGTCACTTTTAATATTACTCGGCCCTTGGTCATTGTAAACAGCACAGAGAAAACCTTTCAACACACTTCAACAATTATTTTAAAGAACAGTGATAGTAAATGTGCACCAGTACCATATCGCTACACCTGAGTAAGCGCAACCCACTTGTACAATTTGTAATGATGTGTGCTTTGTGTCTAACATGTGGGACCTCTGTGTGATTTCGCATACTTCTGAGTGTTCTCTCGTGAAGCTATTATGTCATCAACGTATTTTACTTATTTGCAATATGTACATCTTTTACCTCATGACAGACTCGTGTACGTATTCCGTACTCTATATATTGTGCGTAACAACTTGTCCTCGCGTTCGGAATTGGTATGCTCCACTATGTCCAGTACTACTATAGATGCGAACTTCATTTTCTTCTTATAGCAGACTCTGCTGCAAACTTTCCGTACTTTTGACGTTGCCTTTTATGTTTTTTCTATCCGTTACTATGCGAAAATGATCAGATATCATAATGAGACTGCCATTATATATCTTTTATTTTAATATCACTAGAAACCAGTAGCTTGCAGCTCGCCGTCAATATCTTGCAGTGTTTGTTGCCCGCCTGTCGATCGCATCACCCACATTGCTTCACCAAGCTTTTGAGGCAAAAAAAAAGTCTGACTAAAGAAGAACTAAGGTCAACTCAAGAATTAACCGGATCCGGTTTCTCTAGATACTACATTGACTTTCTCCAGATGATGATGACGTGTGTTCGCCACTTCTGTACGAGATTACTTTCAAACCTTCGCTAAACTTTTCCTCGGAGCATTCTACGGCACTCGAAAGAACCATGGCGTCTCCTGAGCCCTCCCTCGGCAACGCTGCGTGCGCAAGATAAGCATCACCTTCTAGAAGGCAAGTCTTTCGGCCGATAGACGCAGAAAACAAATCCCGCTAAGACTTCTCCCGTCTGCGAAAGACTGCAGGCGAAATTACGTGTTGCTCTAGCACAACACTCGTTCTTCGTTTCCTTGCGGGTATAACGGGATCACAGATTTCTAAGAAATGCACAACTTTGTTATCTCTGTGATCTGCGTATTTCGCTGCGAACTCGTGTCGATCGCGAAGGTGTGCTTGGAGTGCTTCCGCTTTATGCGTGTCTCTTATTGTACTAGCTGCCGTTCTCACCTGCGCATAAGTACTTTGTACATCGTGAAATAAAACATTTCCTTTCATTCATGTGACTCAGTTCTTTTTCTTTTTCATTTCACGTTTTGCAATCTAGACTATAGCGAACTGCCGCACGAAAAGGGGCCGACGACACTCAAAGACGGTTTATTTCATTTTTGCCGCGACCCAGACGCTGCAGAGCAACATAATAACAAATAAATCTGCGGTGAGAATATTTCCCTCCAGCATTTGTGGCAGGCGCCTATAAGCTAGCACAGTGGTGGGCGATATGATACAGTGGTGGGCGATATTGGTGGTGGGCGATATGATACAGTGGTGGGCGATATCGGTGGTGGGCAATATGATACAGTGGTGGGCGGTATGATACGGTGGTGGGCGATATCGGCTGCGTGACAGAGAAGAAGCACACGTGGCGTTATAATGATCTGCACGTGCGCAGCTATGCCACAACAATCGCTTTCGAGTGCCACTTAGATCTACCCGCTGAAACGTTATCATCACCACATTTGCATTTTCAGAATTGTGAAATGCGTACCGCTACAGAACGAATTGAGAATATTTAAGTCTAGTCGGGTTTGTCACGTTAACAGAATACGAACTCCGTGAGAGGTCTTTCTACGGGAGCGTCAGATACGAGCACGTCAAATGTTTCATTTCTACAGCACACATGGAAAGCACCCTTCCAGGCACGCAGAGTATTTTCTGCATGTAAGACAATATGAATAACAGCGTAAGACGCAAGACGTAAGTGCGCTACGCGATGATATTCTGATACCGAGGGCAAGCGCCCGGACATCCACCTTCTAACGCGTCTTACTGAAACACCTCACATATATTGTTCAGACTTGCAGCACAGATCCACTCAGAAGAGTGTCAAGGTATCTGGGACACATTTGAAGTATCATTATGTTCCTAGTGCGTTTGCTTTTGATGCACTTTCTTGGCATGCACAGTTGTTCACACGGCGTTTGAAGTGGCTGTACACAACGACATAAAATAGCACGCTGTTGATTGATTGTTGAATGCTTTTTTTTCTTCACCTTAGAGCCGTGAGACCGAATTCTTCCTTTAAATAAGTAGTCACTTGGTGCACCTAATCCTTCTACATATGGTGATATTTGTCCGTTAAACGCATTTCTTGCCGCGAAATCTCTGCGTCGCTAAACGAATAAAACGCTTACGCTAGCTGATACACCCGACAACATTATGGGCTATTTATTGTTGGCTGGTAGTGCACGACAAAGTTCTAGAGGTTCACGTCACCGGTCGGTGCTGCTTAAGAGCGGGCCGTACGCCGAGGGAAAGTAGTTAGCCTGAAAAAACATGTTTCACGACCTAAAATAACGAAAATATTCGATAGAAATTAGGCGGCCGGTGCTTCTCTCAGACATGCAGCCATTAGTGGACTATATTTCTTAAGATGTTTTGCGTTGCCGTACTTGTAACTTTAAGGTGTTGCGCCATATCGTAAAGCCATGATTTCATGTCATGAATTTGACTTGATAGTAATGTTATTTCCGGCGAAACGTCCTTAAGGAAAGATAGCTGGACGCACGGAAGAGAACAAATTGGAAGAAGAGTCCGTGAAAAAGCTTCTGCGGGTCGCCCGAACCTTGCAACTTGCTGTCTCCTAAGTGGAATGCTATGAAAGCAGCTCGCTAAATCCGAAGAAAATCACTCTATTTAGAACAATAGATCTCTATCGAAGCACTGGTGTGGTGATTGGATAGCTGACGATACTGCGGATTATTTTAATCGCAGAACGTACCCACAAAGTTAATTGTCCATACATAGAAATGTCATTAGGACCGGAAAAGAACTGAAACCACTGCGAGGGATGGGGGGGGGGGGGGGGGGAGTCCGTTTATATTTTTTCGTTTTCTAAGCACTGGTAAATTAAGGGAAAAACAAAAAATTTCATCATAAAGTTATACTGGCAATCTACTGCTGTGCAGCATACAATTCTAGAAGGCATGCACGACGATGACGAAGAAACGCAGCACAATTTTCAACTTTACCGAGAAACGCTGGCGGCGAACACTATGCACGAAGGCGAGCTTTCTGGTAGAAATGCGGCCTGTTGCGCGGGGGCCCATCCGGTAGGTAGTCCACAGCCGCAACATAAAAGAAAATACATCTTTTTCAGGTTTCTGCTATATTTTCGCGCTTTAAATATTTAGGTCTCACAAGATTGAACGTAAAAGGCATGCACCGTCGGTGTTTTGCTTCATGACATTTGTTTGTGGGCTGTAATTCTCAGAATTCCGAGGAATGACCCTGACAAGAATGTAAGACACGGTTGTGATAGAATGGTTTCGCAATATAATCGGCATTTATCGTATGTCATATAGCAAGGCGTGGCATATAAATATACATAAATATATACGGAAGTTTTCGCTCACGGACAACTTCGCCGACGCCGCACCGGGTATTCTGCGACACGGCGCCCTTAACGCTATAGCGCTTGAACATGTCTCTTTCAGCAGACGCAGAACTACGTTTTTTATTATCAGCCGAGTTCAATACCATGAAAACACATGAAAAGTGAAAGGTACTTGGCTTGCTTCCCGCTGTAGCATTACGCGCAGATAACAAACATTGAATCATATTGATTTTCTTCATGGAAAGTACAATAGTAGACTCGGATACATGGCTTCAACAAAGTGCTCCTTAAGCGATCAAGGACGAACCCCAAACACTTCGGCGACTCACAGCAGTAAGTTTCTGTGCTGTAGGCACAAGGTTATCATAAACGGAAGCTCTGTGTGCTCGACGAACCGACACACAATGCTGTCACAAGACCATCTCAGGTGGCTTCGTATAGAGCCCTGAAGAAATGGCATATCGCAAAGCGGAAAGGCGTGGGCCTGGCCGGAACGCTTCGTTCATTGGCGGCTTTCGACACGGAACGCAAATCGATTCATATCGACCGAACGTGCTCGTCACGGATCACGCGATCAATGGTAGTGCGGCATCGAGTTCCGCGCGAAAGTGGCCGGCGGCAATATCCTGAAGGGAAGTGCTTAACGCACACACTGGCGAAAATTCACAGAACAGTTCAGAAAGCAGGCGCACGTATTGCAGCAACCACACAGGGCTCCCAGAGCGCATTGCCGCTTACGTCGACTGCAAGAGACCGCCCTCGATTAGGCCGATTCTCGTGCGATACTTGGATAAAGTTAGGCGCTGCAGAAAATGCAGACCAAATCCGCATTTGCAATCAGAGTTAGTGCACTTCGTGAATGACCTCGGCACAGATTTGAGATTGTGTGAAAAGCAAACTTCGTGTGCTTTGGCTGCTCCTTTTGCTCGAGTGCGCAGAATACTATGACCGCTCTAACGCTTAGCGCGACGACGTTGGCCATATTTGTTCTCGTAACACTTCACTTCTGGACCGAGAGAACGTGTAAAACAACCCTGGAGAAACAAGAAACTGCGACGCTGTCATCACTGTCCAGACGAAAAGCTGATGTTATCCTAGTGACGTTCAACAAGCAATGGAACCAGGAACACCGTGCGTTCGGACGCCTGTTCGATGGAACGGTAACAACGTGGGATGTTGCAAACAGAGGGCTGCTTCCTTACCTCCAGAAGAACCGAATGCAAGGTAAGAGAACTATCGCTGTCGATGTTCATCCCAGCACTCGTTATGAAAAAGTGCATCAGTTTCTGCGTTCCACGGGGCTGGGGAAGATGTGTTTGTCATGGCTAAGCACAAGGTCGCTCGGCGACAAACGGACATCTACGACGACCTCTGTGCCGCCTATCTCACCATGTCAGGTTTTCGGTATCCTGGCAGTGAAAGGCACAGGCATACAAAGCATCGTGTGACCTCTGACATCATCGGTAAGCCATAAACCCTCAACAGAAGAAATACGCTCAAAGTTGAAAGTAGAGAGTCCCAATTTTAAATGCCTGTCTGGGCAGCGATTGACTGCGGCCTGTATTAAGGGCCATTATTATGGTATCGGTAAAGATTCTTGCGAGCATTCCGTCCGAACGTTTCTTCGGTTCCTGAACGAAACAAACGTTTTTGTCGACGTTCGATTTGCATCGATCTTTGCAACCATAAAGGAAGCGACTGTTTCTAACGGTTGGGACATTGTGTTCCTTACGTCTGTGTTCCAAGCGAATGACGTTTTCTGTGTGGACATTCCAACAATCTACATCGCTCACGAAGCCTTCTACTCTCGAATCAATGACCACCGCGTACTCACACTTCCGGGAGTGGTCGACGGGTATTGGCGGCTCTTCGCATCGATCATGGCACTACTCCACTATTCGCCGTAGTCCTGGTTAAAATGGACAGCGAAAGCCGGCTAGACTTCGAGACCATCGCCGACACGACGACACTCCTGCTAGGTGCACTTCTAGCAACGTCGGTGTCGCATCTCAGCCGAGCTTGGCGCGTTGCTAAAGCAGGAAAAGCAATGTACTATCTGTGCTTTAGTGCGATAACCCCGCTTTCTACGTATTTTCGCAGCGAACTCACTTCAAAGGTAACAGTTAAACAGCCCGGTGACAGAATAGGCACACTCCGAAAATTGGAGGATGCTCTTGACCGGCAGGAGGTCGCACCTTGCGCCTCCATCAACACTGCCAATCAACAACAGCTGGAACACACTGCCCCACCGGAATCCCCGTTATTGTCGAAGCTACGAGCAGCGTTCCGACATCACGGACCGAAAACTCTCGTCAAAGGCCACGTTATCGATTGCCTCCGTTGTGCTCTGAGAAGTGACCGTGTCTGCTACGACGTACTGGAGCACCCCTGTTCAATTCGAGAGAAAGTTTCAGAAGTACAAGTGTTTAAAGATCATTATGATATGCAGCTAAGCGGGTTTTTAATGCCAAAATCACTGCCACTCTATCGGCCACTGAAAAGATTTTTCCGCGACATTGAAGAGGGTCATCTAATTGATGAAGATTATTCCGAATGCAATCAAGGAAACGCAGTCGATGGCGTCGAGTTTCACCTCACCGGATTTTTCGTGCAGTACACCATTCTGCAGGCTTTCAGTTGTGTTGTACTCGTGGTTGAAATTTTGGTGGCTCGGGGCTCTGGGGGGCGCCTTTCAACGTTTCCCGTAGCCCATCGAAAGCATCACGTAAGTTGCGTCGCAAAACATTGTTTAAAGAAGAAATCTAAATTTCGAAGATCCACATAAACTGATTTTGTCTCGTTATCTGCGCACGCACGTGGCGAATAGTATAATGTAAATTTCGGCTTGATAACCAGCGCACAACAGCACGTATTTTGCAGGTGGCGGGCTATATTTCTGCATCAAAGCTAGTTCTAAATCTCTTGTAGCCAGTACTAAAGAGTTGCGCAAAGAAATAAATGCGTGAAATTTCTTTCGCCTACTATTCTATCTCGTTTGTTCATGTGTTTGTTTTAGCCGACCTGTCTTTGTTATGCACTGTCTCTGTAACTGTACTCTTTAACTGTACTGTACTTTAACTGTACTTTATTTAACTGTACTCTTTGGCTGAGAGAAGAAGGGGTAGCGGTTATCTCTTATGATGCCAACCTCTCCGACACACATTTTTTTTTTTTTTTTACTATAGCTCGTGCCTTCCTCCTTCCGAACAAGTTTAGTATTCCCAACCTTTTGTGGGGCTGTGAAGGTACACCCATTTTTAGGGGCCTCACATTTCTAACAACGTCTCAAAAAAAATGTCTATACCCCCTTTATTTTCCTTATTAAGTATATGTATTTCCATCCCCTTTAGTGGGCCGATCTCGGAGATATTGCAGTCTAAAAATGTGGGCCAATCCCGAAGGTAGTATTGTCCAAAAATGTAACCGTTCCCATGGACATGTGCAGTCCCAAAACGATGGCCCATCCCGAAGATGGGAGCAGGCAAGAGATAAGCAGTCCGACGATTTTTCCAACTCCTCTTACGCGAGGGGCAACGCGGTGGAGTGCCGCGCGCAGTGACCCCGCCCCATTCTCACCCGCACTCACTCAGGACAAGATTGTCTTTGGTCAACGTCAAGTAGAGGTCAAATCCCATTCCAACTTTTTATTACAGCGACCTGTGCCGGTCAATCTTAACAACTGTTTATCGCAAAGCGACGAGCCTCGATCGTTGTTCGCTCAGCGAGTACATGTTGTCACGTCACCCCTCGCAATGACACCTGAGCACTTAATACATTGTGCACCCTGAAATAAAACTGACGCGGTCAGCTCACCTGCGCAAAGTGTGCCGACAAGGACCACACTTCCGATAACTGTCCTGGCACACCCCACTGTGTGAAGTGCGAAGGAGACTGCCCGGCATATTCCCGATCCTGCGAAACCTGGAAAAAGGAGAAAGAAATAATCACCTTGATAACCAAAAAAGAGAACATGTTAGTGTTACCGCACTATCATTTTTATGAGTTATATATGTATGCTTTAATCTGCGCTGTAATGTGAATGTACAAACAAAATTTAAGCATAAAATGATTTTTCACATAGTCATTGTATAATGTACAAACTACATTGTTTATTTGGATTTTCTACATCGTACTTGCTCGTTCTTGTGTTATGTTTGCTTTTTTTTTTCGTACATTGAATTATCATGTAACCCGAACGCGCTTAGGAGCAAGAGCCCCTGTCAGGCCGTATGGCCCTTTAGCTCTTGTTTCCTTCTTTCCGTAACAAAGAAAGAAATAAACTTCAAACTTCAAGACGTGTGTCTATTTTCCAAACTGCAAGGTATGCTGATGCTGCGTGCAAGGGGGCGACGTCGCAGCAGACTCCGGCATCAGCCCGGCCCACAAAGAGTGTGGCTGCGGCTGTGCCACCGGCCCCCTTGGCGAATGCAGCCAGCGCTGCTTCGCCATCCGTAACGGATGGCCCGTCGACCTCCGCGTTGGTGGGCTCCAAGGCTTCGTCTCTTGAGGCGAACCCTTCACGACGACCACACCGCTCGCAAAAGTGCACGTCCAGCGCCTGTCGAGATTCAATGGACGCGAGCGCTAGCCAGCCGGCGGCTAGGGCTCGCGTGAAAGAAGCCCGCGAATACACGCCAAGTGCCTCGAGCGGGCAGTCGCGCAGCAATTACCCGTGCATTTGGGCGCTTCTTTCGCGCTCGGTAAAACACTTTTATGTAGCACGTATTGAGCGACAGAAAGCTGTATCGGCAGTTTTTCATGTCGCTCTACAATTTCCTCATTGACAATTTTCATGTAATTATAATATTTGAGTTGATTAATTAATTAACACTAATTATCTTATTAGGCGGAATGAAAAATAATATTGTTTGAGTATCTCCAAGCGACGGCAAATAGCACTGCCTTTGTTCTGCCCAGCTATATGGCATTTGCATATTTTTAAACTCTGGCTAAAGTTAGCTGGGACACACTGTATACCTAACCGACATGTCCTTATACGCTGGTTGCCTGGCCATAGAGGCATCGAGGGTAATGTGCTGGCAAACTAAATGGCCACTTCAATTACATCACACGCAATTAACCCTACCGTTGCTGTCCCAGCCGCAGATGTGAAATCTTTCTTCCGAATCGAACGGCGAAGCCTCTGGCAACGCTTGCGGGACGCCGAAAAAAATAATAAGCTTAATTTGATTAAGCCACAGTTAGGTTTATGGCTCTCCGTAACGAAAACACGACGCACTGATGTCCTATTCTGTCGTTTCAGACTAGGACACGCATATGTGGCATCTCACAATTGTTTTTTTCTTTTCTTTTTTTTTTCTCATTGCTCATGAACCACCACGCTGTGGTAGATGTGGTGACAGGCTGACCATTCTCCACGTCCTCCTGGAGTATCGGGAAGTCTAAACAGAGAGAAAGAAGCATCTGCCTCTAGCATACCACTATCATGTCCCTCTCCATCCCATTATGTTTCCTGGTGAAAAACCGCTTTTTAATATCAAAGCAGCCCTTAGTTTCTTGAACCATGTCGTGCTGCATGTTATTAGCTCAATAAATTCGTAGCGCATTTTCTCTCCAGAGAATGCCTCTGCAATAGTAGTTTTGTTAAGTTTTGTATACCACAAGCCTCCAGGTCCTTGCGTTTCAAGGGTCTTGTTAAGGCAGTAGTGCTTCTCCAAAATGTTTGCCTCTGACATATTTTAGTGTACCATCATTCTCTCACAATGTATCTTTAGTCTCCATAGTGCACTTCATTACCCATTACCATAATTTTATTTCATATTGGTTTTATGCACTTTAAAGCGACCGTCTTTAAGCCCTTTTCAGCCCCGTCACATCCACGTCGCGGGATTGGTCGCTCCACTTCGAACTCATTAACATTGGCCTGGCGCTCTTTGGCCATACTTGGCCCCTGCGCCACAAAACACTGCATTCATCATCATCATCTCGTTCTCGACTTTGCATCGAGTCGCATCTGAGAATGCAAACGTCAAAGACCCGCCGTCTTGCTCGCGCAGTCAGCAAGAATACCTTGTTTCTTATGCATGATGCGTTGTGTTTTCTTGCTCGCAGCTTGAAGCCATTGCGTCGTATCTCTTTGAGACCCCTTGTACATTATATTGCCGTTGCCTTCAGTCTTTTGCAAGGTTAGCTAGGGCGCCATTACTTAACACCCCAGACATGATGTATGATGCATGTGGAACTGTGTGAAGGCAATTTAACTATATTCTTTCCGCCAGCTTTCAAGAATAGTGACACTAATTTGATATAGACTTTGCGTCATGACGGGCAACGAAAAGCAACCATGAGGTGCTTTTCAAAAACCTTAAAATCTCATAAAAAACAAGCAGGCAGCGTCAATTAACGCCGTAACCTACCACAGGCAGTTGCATCTTAATCATTGCGTTTATGCAAAAAGAAAAACTAATTGTTTACCCTATAAAACAGCAGGAGGCGGCGGTTATGTGGCATTAGCCAAGGAACGAAAGCTGTTAGAACTGGTCACCGTCATGGCTGAAGTCTCCTCTTGAGACTCAGAGCAGACCACTGAACCTTGGCGTTTTGTTGTTCTCAATACAAGTAATTTATCCATGAACAATAAAAAGACAATCCTTCGCTTAAGTAGCCTGCACTCCGTCTCAAGAGGAGAACTCAACAACGACGGTGCCCAGAACAGCGTTCACAGTTCTCTGGCAGCTGCTGCCAATTGCTACAGTTACTTCGTCCGCGTAGATGGAGATGCTGCTTCTGGCATTTAGCAGTAGTACCTAAATAAAATAAATTATTTTCCACATTCCGAACATGTCAGGCAGTAATGAGATCTCACTTGAAAAGCGATTCTGTGGCCCACGTCTCTTGAGGTCTTGGTAGGATATGGAGCGTTACGATACGAAACCGTATTTGTTCTATCGAGGCATCCCTGACGAAAGCTAGCTACACACAAAATATTTCAGCGTCAAACAAACAGACTTGAAGGCCAACGAGTCTCTTGCACCCCGATGAAGATATTCAATATGGACTGCTGAGACTAGATAAGCTTTAGGTGGCGCGGTCGTGCATTTGGCCGCTCGATGTGGGGCCGCATTCGTAGCTAGTGCTAAGCCCAGGACGTCATGCAAACGTCTGGGCTTGATGGTCTTAACAGGTTCAATTTTCATTCATTTGCAGTGCGTCCCCTAAGCTGGTGAGTTCAAAATTAAATTGGTGAATTTTAGTTAATTAGTTTCTCAGTCGAAATTAATACATATATACTTACTGACGACGCTCGTTACGACAGACCTGCATAATCCAGCGGAAAAGGTATGTTATACCCGAAGTCCACCCAGTCCAAAATTAGGGCCGCGGTCTGTTTATTTGAATGCGGAGGCGACAGCACAAACGAGAAATGAAAAGCAAATTTTTAAAAAAGTCGCTGTTTCGCCCAAAAGGCGAATCATCCATTGCGATAGCAATATACAGCTAGACGAAGTAAGAATGGTAGTTTTATCGGCCGTATAAACCTGTAAACTTTCGCTTTCTAGCTAAATTAACAAGCACGGAGTCACGCGCGCACAGCTAAACGTAAGCACATCCCACTCAATGACCGCGGCAACTCGCTGTCAAAACGCTGCAGGAAGGAAGCGCGGCAGCGGCAGCGAGCGAATTGACCTTCGTGCTGCCTCTCGCTTCAACGGGAGCCGTCGAAAGCGCAGCGCGCACGAAGATACCAGCTGTCGGCACACCTTGTCCGTATCGCAGGTCGCTTTCAAGATAGGGCGTCCGCGCCGTACGCAGCAGCCGCCGGAGTAGAACGCACATACTACGAACCGAACACTCTCTTTGTTACCTTGAAGCAATAGTTTCTATGTTACGCAGACAACCATGTAAAAGCTGTGCAAGTAGAGCGCACCCAAAATTCTCATTTCACGCGTTTCCCCGCGCAGTTGTTCTTGATGTGCGACGCATTCTGTGGAATAACTACTTGCACTATATTGCAAGTAGTCATGGAATATGGAAGTATGGCATAGCCTCTATGGAATATACTACTACTGCAACTTTTGAGCGTAAGGTTGCGTCAAGTTACATAGTATTTGTGCACGTTCATGTTTAATTTTAGTGCCGAACGTTAGTCGCAAGCAGTGCGCAGTGGCCGCCGGTCGCAGAACCATTGCGCTCGTTCGGTGGTAAATAGGTTCATATCTACGACTCCTTCCGTGTAATACGGTAGAGTTACATCAATACGACACTGGGGGGTTAATTCAATTTTTTCCGTTAATTCCATCCCGATCGAACGTCCCACCGCCGGCGCCCACGCATTTCTATAGGCCCAAACCTTCTTTGTTACGATACTAAAATTGGCATTTGCCGGATAATTCCAACTCGATCAGTCAGCAGGCGCGCGCGTGACCCCGATAGCGGCCCCTTTAGTGGCAGCGTCTGTCTCGTCGTAGCTTAGGGGACAGTGAATGCTTTGTGCACACGTCACCTCTCGCCAAAAATGCCTATTTTCGACCTGCGGCGAGAGCGAATAGAAAGCGAGGAGGAAAGCGGAGGAGGAAGGTTTGACGATAGCGTGAGAAGAAAAGGGTATGTGTCGCGCCAGAGGGTCCTTGCGGGGACGATGCCTACGGGATGGCGCCAGAGCAGGGCGCGTCATCTGTATGGAAACAAAGCGCTGCATGAGCGGAGGTCTGTCTGCGGCGGTTGCGGTGAATCGCGCCCACGCGTCAGCCACGCGCTTCCACTCGTGATCTCCCGATTGGCGAGGCAGTCGCGCCACACCTCGAACTTCTACGCTCGGAGCTGTGGCGGCAAATCCGACTTTTCAAGGACTTGCTTTGGTCTGTTTGCCGTGCTGCTGACCCCGAGTGGATAGCTCTTAAGAAGTACCGATCTTACATTCGCCTTGCGGCTCAGCTCACGGAAGCAAGGTGGAATGGCATGTTAAAGATTTTGTGTAGATCTGGTGAAGAAGTTACCCTAGATGAAACAAAAAGTGTTAAGGTACTTGGTAACGCTGTTCTGTCTGATGATGTTAACCGTTTGCTAGTGAAAGGCCCTAAGTTCTGTGTTCCTTCTAGTGTCCCTGCTCACGAACTCATAGCTATTAATAGAAATGTTGCTTCCAAGGCGAATCAAGAAGTCCGTGATCGCTGCCTTCTTGAAGGTGTCGAGCGTTTGGATGAGGTAGTGCCTAAAGGACCTTCCCGCTGTTTTGATGTCAGTGTTGACGAAACGTTGTCTTTCCTAAAGGATAACGACCTCTGCCTTTGGAAGCAGATAAAGAAGGAGGATTTGTCATCGTCGAGAAGGGCATCTTTAACGAGAAATCGTTGCAGGCTGTGCTAAAAAACTTTGTTCCTATTAAGAAAAGTGCAGTTAGCATAAAAACAAAGTTCATTGACTTTGTAAAAAAACTGGAATTGATGCCGCTTGCAAAAAGCATAGACAACAGTAGAGGCGGGTGCCTATCGGTAGTTTTTTAAGGCTAAGACCCACAAGCCAGGTTCGCCATTCAGGACCATTATTAGTGAATCTGGTTGTTGGCAGAAGAATGTGAACCAATTGCTGCAAAAGAATATAAAGTTACTAACAGTGAACGACCCTTTCCGAACAAAGAACTCGAATGACGTGGTGCAGTTCTTGCTTGGGAATAAGAATGTAAGTTATCGTTTATCTGTTGATGTTTAAGATTTATTTTATTCAGTTCCACAGCGTGAACTCCTGTCTTCGGTACATGAATGTATTGAGCATAGTGGTACGATCTCGTTCCAGAATCATGCCGGAGTTTCAGTGGGTAATTTTTTGTCTTTTAGAATATTACCTTCGAGCTACATTATTGTTTTTAATGGCCAACCGTATTTACAACGGTATGGTATTTGTATTGGGTCATGTGTTCCTCCCGTTCTTGTGGATATTCTTTTGTCTAGTGTGGACCATTATTTAGATCATGCTTTTATTGAGCGGAAAGTTTTAAAAGCTTTTAGATATGTCGATGATTTTTTGGTATTTTTATCGCTTGACTCGTCCTACTAGGATACGATCAATAAGGTTTTAGATGATTTTAAGGTACATGGACAAGGTCCGGTGTTTACCCACGAGAGTCCACAAAACAAGGCATTGCAGTTCTTGGAACTGAAGCTTGAGTTCTGTGAACGCCTTGTGTGCTGGGCGTAACAACCCCGCGCGAAAAAGGAACATTTGTCCTTTAGGTCTGCACACTCGAAGATTGTGAAAAGAGGCATTGCGTCGTCATGTATGGAATTGGCTCTTAAGAGTTCGTGTGTGCACAAGATGAAAGAAAGTTTTCATAATCAGATCAGCCGACTTTTGGCAGCTAGGTTCCCTATGTCGCTTTTAACTGCCGTGGTTGAAGCTCTAATTCAGAGAAGAAAAACCACAAAAAGGCCGGCCGCCGAACGTGAAACGCGAAGGCCTACGGTGGTCCCTTATGTGCATAAGGTCACCCATCAACTCAAGAAAGTTGCTTGCAGACGTGGTGTCCCTTTGGCGTTTTCTGCGCCTAACAAGCTTTCAAAGCAATGCTCCCGCACCTGCGGAGAGAGCACAGGAGGATGCCAAATTCGGCATGGTGCCTCATACGTGCCTTGCGCTGTCGGCGTGGTTTATGGCATTCCGCTCTCATGTGGTTGGACGTACGTTGGCCAGACAGGGCGTTGCGTCAATGAGCGACTCAGGGAACATGCGCAAAAAGTAAAAAAAAAATGTAGATAGAGGAGCGCACCTTGCTGCGCATATAAACTCTTGCAGCAATTGCGAGGCGCGACTTGATCGGACGTTAATTCTTGGCAAAAGCAAGAATGAGCGTGCGCGGCTTGCCTTAGAGGCCTACCACATAAAAAGGCAAGGCGATAATTGCATCAGTGACACATCTTTGTCCCTGCACCCATCTGAATTTGAATTCCTACGTTTGCGTACGCGATAAGCTGGCAGATCTCAGTATCTGTGTACCTGCGCGGTTGTGTGGCTTACGATTTATATATGCATTGACGACGAAGTAATAAAGGAGTTGTTAGTCAGCGCAAGTGTGTGTCGTGTCTTCATTTTGTGGTTCGTCTTAGGTGTTTGCGCTGCAAGTTTCAGCTCAGAATTATGTACCAACTAGGCCAAAATGAAGCTTTACTGAAATTCCGTTCAGAATAGGGCAGCCAGATTCATCTCTGCCAACTACGACTATCATTTGAGCATTACCCGAACAAAACAAGACCTTGCATTTCAGTCATTAGAAGATCGGCGCATCATTGCTCTATTATGTATGTTTCACAGGTACATTTACAGTAATAACTTTCACTGTTTGCCGCTTCATGCTCCTGTGCGCACATCTTGACGCATTCACAACGCACTATTAGTTTCGTGCGCATTCATGGTCAAACACATGTGCAGGCATTTAACTCATCACTACTACCTAGAGCTATTGCACATTGGAACGGTCTCCTGGATCACATTGCATCCATCTCCAATCGTGAAACATTTAGTTCAAATTAAATTATGGGGTTTTACTTGTCATAACCACTTTCTGATTATGAGGCACGCCGTAGTGGAGGACCCGGGAAATTTGGACCACCTAGGGTTCTTTAACGTGGACCTAAATCTAAGTACACGGGTGCTTTCGCATTTCGACTGTGGACGATGTTTGTAATATGATTGCCTCTGACCTTCCTTCCGAGCGAACAACAGCTCTCCGTCACCTCCTGTCATCTTATCAGGATGTCTTTCATTTGGACGACCGTCCACTGGGCCAGACATCTGTTGTCACGCATCACATCAACACCAGTGACGCCAGCCCCATTCATAGGCGGCCATATCGTGTCTCCGCAACAGAAAGGGCCATCATAAAGAAAGAGGTAGACAGGATGATGGACAAGGACATCACTGAACCTTCCAGTAGCCCGTGGGCATCACCGGTGGTCTTAGTAAAGAAAAAAGACAACTTGTAGCGCCTCTGCGTTGACTACCGTCACCTGAACAGGATAACAAAGAAGGATGTTTATCCCCTGCCTCGCATATTGATGACACTCTCGACCACCTTCACGGATCCCAATGCTTTTCATCAAAGGACCTCCACTCCGGCTTTTGTCAGGTTAGCATCGATGACATGGACCGCGAGAAAACCTCCTTCGTCGCACCGGAAGGTCTGTACCAATTTAATTCATGCCCTTTGGATTATGCAATGCGCCAGCTACACATTCGAGCGCATGATTGACTCTCTTGCACCACTTGAAGTGGTCTACATGCCTCTGTTGCCTCAACGATGTGATTGTGTTTTTGCCGAACTTTGAGAGCCACCTGCAGCACCTCACAACCATACTGTCCGTGTTTCGCAGGGCTGGCCTTCAGCTGAACACCTCCAAGCGCCATTTCGGTCACCGTGAAAGTAACATGCTCGGCCAACTCATAAATGCCACTGGAATCCAACCTGATGCACAGGAAGTTCACGCCGTGCGAAATTTTCCTGTACCTTGTTCAACAAACGATGTCCGTAGTTTTCTGGGCTTGTGCTCTTATTTCTGGCGATTTGTGAAAAAATTTGCCGACATCGCTCGCCGTCTCACTGACCTTCTTAAGAAAGATGTCGCTTTCTCTTGGGGACCACTGCAGGAAAAAGCCTTCTCTACCCTGATTGAGCAGCTTACAACCTCCCCGATTCTGTCACACTTTGACCCTCCTGCGCCCACTGAAGTACGAACTGATGCGAGTGGTCATGGCATCGGCGCTGTCTTCGCTCAGCGTCAACAGGGCCAAGACAGCGTCATCGCTTACTCCAGCCGCCGTCTTTCCACGCCCAAGCGAAATTACTCCATTACTGAGAGGGAATGTCTCGTGCTCGTACGGGCAGTCACGAAATTTCAACCATACTTTTTCGGCGGAGTTTCTGCGTCGTAACTGATCGTAACGCCCTCTGCTGGCTCTCCTCTTTGAAGGACCCAACTGGACGACTTGCACGTTGGGCATTGCGTCTACAATTATACACATTTACTATTCTGTATAAGTCAGGGCGCCTGCATAAAGACGCTGACTGTATCACCAAACTACCCTTCTACAATATCAAAAATGCCACTCTTACCCCGATAAGCTGCTTGGCAAGCCAGAAAAAAGCGCAACCAAAGTCAGGTTGCGACGCCTCCTTGAAGTTCCTGCACCAGACCACTTTGACATTATGGATTATTGACAGCGTCTTCCAAGACCTATTTATTTATTTAGTGGTAAATATAGACTACATTGTGTTCTAAAGGAATATAAGATTGAACACGGCGAGTTTCTGGAACATTTACTGAGCAAACACGGCCTAAATACAAGAAAATACCACCTTAAAATCCGTGAAGTACCAGCGTTGGTGATTCGGCGTTAAATTCAAGAACTGAAACATTGACCTCCATTTTGTATTCTAATAATCAACACATAATTTCGAAATTAAGAACAACAGAGTTTTCCAACGAAGCTTCATCCATCTAAACCAATTTAGTGTATTGCTTTAGTGTCCCTTTAAAGTGCGATCCCCTTAACATGCAATCTACATGCATGTCTGCGAGCATGTGACACTATGCTTTTAAGTAGCAAGTGAATATTTATGCAGTTTATGCAGCCTATAAAACTACTAACCTTACTTCGCACCAACTGTCCAATACTTTGCTACCACTATCAAAACTTGAGCTCTTCATAAACTGCGACTGTTTTACGTGCACTAGTCTCTATTCTGCACAACAGTTTCCATACTTTCTTTCTAATTATCTTGTGTTAAATCTTTTTGCCCAAAGCTAATTAGAGATGCACCAAGAATGTCTGCTGTGATTGAAGGTGGGAGTGAGTTAACATGTATGGCCGAGTACAAAATATGCATTAGCATCCTCACCCAAGCTCCTCTCAGCATCTGTTTTGGCCCTCAGGGTACATCACCTCACATCTTCTGGTAGGTCACTGAACTGTTAGTTGCACAGAGGCAAACCGTAGTTACGCATCTGGGTGGATACAGGCCTATGAATTTTCTGAAGTTTCCAAATTACGAAATGATGGCACAGCTTTGTGCTCCCAACAGACAGTAACATGTAGTTTGAAAAGTACAAGCTAGGATGTGGTACTTTGTTTGAAGCCTCAAATCACAATTTACATGCTCCGGATCTCAAGGTAGTGCAATCATAACCGGTCAAAATACACTAAATTGGCACCTATAGCGGCTTATCAACACTGTACTCAATTTTGCATGAACAACCTTTGCATAGGCTACTCTGCAAGGGGGTTCATTTTGAAAGGGACGTTGCTGCCGAGCAGAGCTTTAGAAAAGAAAAGAAGCTCCTTGCATTGCGAAAAGTATTGCAAATGATGAACCCGGCGCTCAATGTTATTGTGACCGTAGATGAGTCTGCATATGGCCTGCGCGCAGTACTGAAACATATTGATGGGCCACACTACAAACTGTTGCATTTGCATCCCAAACACTGAGAGAGACTGAGTGGAAGTACTTAGCAGAGAGCGCGAGGCCCTGGCATGCCTATGGGCATGTGAGACATGTGAGAAATGCCACGTTTATCTCTGGTGATGATCATGCACTTTGATTACAGATCACCAGGCCCTAGTATCTTTGCTTTCGACACAAAGCATGGGACAGCAACCACTTCGCATCACAAGGTGGACTGCTCGGTCACTATGTTACAACTTCACAGTACTATACAGACTTAAACAATACAACAAGGTAGCAGGCACTTCATTCCAGTTACCTGTCCCAGAAACAGAAGATGGCGTTCAAATTGAAGACGAAATAGAGTGTCTGGTAACACCTTCAGTTCATATCAATGAGCCATTGGGTGAAGAGACGGCAAACACAGCCCCGCTGTTCCCCACTTACTGTTTCAAAAGTGCAATGGTTCAGTTTCATCCTCACCACTTTATTCTAGTTTGTCAGTAGCATGGTAAGTTTGAATGTTAGTACATGCAAACAAAAGAAGACACTTGCAAGCTTTGTTTCAACATCGTTTTTACTCCTTGCAACAACACTGCAGACATGCAAAAGGGCAGACTGCAAAACAAGATCCTTCAGCAATCGGTTATATGTAAAGAATGTATATAAAACGCAAAAATGGCTGTCTCTATGCACCCAAATGAAGCACAAATGAGCTTGGATCTAGAATAACACAGAAAAAAATATGCAAGCCTGCAACAGCAGTCGGCATGGTGCAGCAGTTCAAGACAAGGCTCTTTGATCTAGAAAGGTGCACATTGTTCCAGATCCAGGATAGCGTGCACTAGATTTGTTCACTTGTTCTTCAACTTGATACCCATGAATGACATCATCTAGAATGAGAGAACAAAAAAAAATGAATGGCATACCAATTTAATTTAGACACACACTTGCTACACAGCACACCTATGGAACACTGAAACACTACCTTGTGGGTACCACAAAATTCAACAGCAGAGTGTTGAGAGTCCTTTAAATCTTTGATATCACTGACAACAGTACTAGAAAGCAGACAGCCCTCATCTTCTAGCACACCTTCTTTTCCTGTAATGAAAGTTCAATGAGCCAAGGTCAAACACTTTTAGTCTCACAAAATATGCTTTTGCTTCGCTACTCAGGCTGCCAAAGCAAAGCAGCAGTTGAACATCCTTTCCTGCAATAGCTATTTTCTAGGGAGGCTTCAGAACAGGACAGCAAGCTCCTCCCACAATCTCAACACACAGAACTGTTGTATCACAAGATGTGCAATGCTATTTCCTGGTGTGGCCATGTCTGAACTGGCTCTGACGTTTTTAGATGGCAAGAATCTAGCACATGCACTACTAATGAAACTATCATCAATACCTTTCAGTTACAGGACCATCTATATTATAATTATGTCATGCCATGGTTTACAACTCTATTGATATGTGTCAAGAAAACCCTCTGAGCAGTGCAGTTCCCGTGCCAGAAGTGCACAGTTATTGCAGAAGGCATAAATCGGCTGACTCAACAGAGTGAAGTTGCTTGAAACATAAGCTTACAAGACATTTGTTTCTGTTGTGCTTTCAGCTTGGGAATTCACATTCTTGGCATGTGTTAGGTTATCAAAATGGTACGACAGATATTTCGGTGATCTCTCTGACATGCAACTAATAGTCATCCCGCTTATATTTGGTGATGTCCCAACTGGTCCGTCATGCATGCCTTAACCATAAAACTCGTGATACCTGCCTTCAGAACTTACACAGGGTTCCTCATATTCTGAGACTTCAAGCAACCTAAATTAATAATAAGATGCAAAGACACAAAACATCACATTTTTGCAGCAAGAGCAACTGCAGCCCAAAGCAACATAGCAGCTGAGTGCTGATGTCTAATAGTATCAGTAGAAGGGACTCAGAGTAAACTGGATTGTGTTAACATTAATAGCCGAAAAGCAAAACAGTGCTCGCAGTAGCTGCGCAATTCTGCATGCTTGTGCCTACCTGCACAACTTTTTTGTGCATTTACTTTGTTAAACTCGTGTGACATGCATTTGATGGAAGAGTGACAGAGACAGCGTGCTGCATATAGGCATGACACCAAGTATAATCGATGTCAAAAGTATGCAGACGGGCAGAGCTGACAGAAAGCTCAATATTTCCACAGTCGGGGCACACAGCCCGATAGTCAAATTTCCAGTTGGTACCAGCAGTAAGTGCAAACAACATAGTGTTTCATGGTTTTACTGAACACGGTCACAAATAGCTACAAAATTGAATCTTTCGTCAGAGTCTGCAACCTATAAATTTCTGCCGAATCCGAATTAATGAGGTTTTACTGTACATAAATCTGGACTGGTTGTAACAATACATCGTAACACTTAGCTCTACATATGGTTTTTATATCACTGTTATGTTATAAATTGACAAGGTTTGAAACACGCGAAAGAGCAAGATTTTTATCAAATGCTTGCATTTTTAGGTAAAATAATAAATAAAAGTGAAGTGAATGGCACTGGCTGTCAGTCTATGCCTAATGGTGGTACAAATATAGCTGCATCCTCTACATGCATCTTGTTAACCATTTAAAATTTTTAGCATAAGAAAAACCATAGGTACTTATAATAAATAAGCTTCCCATAACTGCCCTCAAATATAACCAGTTCCCGCTCCCATGAAAACGACGACCAGTTTTGGCAGCACATGTTATGAAAACATACATGGTGCTTTATGCCAGTTACGATCAAGCATTAGAGTGACAAAGGTTTACGAGGCCCGATGTTAGCCACTGCACATGTCAGCCTGCTGCATCAAACAACCAGAAGTGCAGTAAGCTTGCATTGAAGCATACTAATGACAGAAATCCAAGGAGGTTAAGAAGGACATGCAGGATGGTAAAACAGACATCATGCAACAAAAGGGTAGTGTTGCAAAGGGGTCTCACTTTGGCTGTGTCGTGGGCATTTGTTGCACGCTCTGCTTCTGAACAAAGGTGAGATAGGAATACAGCAGGCTCCCGCCAACGCTGTAAGAAAGTGGGAGACAAACAAAATAAAGTGTGAATGTTTGTGAAGCATCACGAAAGCTTTTTAAGTTAGAAAGTTCAGCCTCCGTGCTGGCTACGTTCCAGGAAAGCTTGTGACCACAGATTGACCACAGACCACTTGTTGTTGTGGCCAAATGTACGTAATATGCATCCTGTCCCCCCTTGCAATGATGCCTCTGTGGCACTGCCATAAAGGAACTGTCACACGAACTGTGAGTCATGTGACAATGCTTCCCAAAGGATTGCTGTATTAATCAAGCACTGAGGTTTCTGCCATACAAAACAAAACATAATGTATAAAATCCTCTACGCCCATAAGATGCAAGGAACACTTTGAAAGTGTCCATAAAGGTCCAATGAACAAACTCGGAAACAGGTGTTTTGAACAGTCCACTAAAATGAACACTTTCAGAGTCACCTACAGTAACATAATATGGTGAATTGCAATAAAGATTTGAAGAACCTGCTTTGCTCTGCAAAGTGATGTCCTTTCACTCACCTAATACTAAGGCCGACAAAGTTGGATAGGTTGAAGATATAGTCACCACCAACATACATTCCAACATATGTGGTCATTATGTTCTGCAAACAAAGAAAAAAAATAATAAGAAACTTGTGGGCAAGAAAAAAAGAATAGACTTGTCCTGCCATTTTATTATTCAAAACAAGTTCAATGATTTCTAATGTCAACAAGCCTCACACTGAAGCAAACACTCTAAGCACAGGAAATGCTCAATCTTTCAATATCAAGCCACAATTACAGCAGAAGTATGACCTCGGACTGCACTTGCTCGTACTTCCCACTGGAAAACCCTGCCCCTCTGTGCCTCATTTGATTTCAGTTCAAAACCAACAACAAACAGTATTGCGCAAACGGTGCTGAATGCAAGCAACTGTGAAATTAACTGCTTTTATGACGCAATTGTTCAGAACAATCTTGGCACACCACCCAGCAAAAACATTCGAAATGAGAGAAAGTATTCAATGGCATGCCAAGTGGTCTATCTCAGTAAGCACCCAAAATTCATAAGTCCTGACGCAATTAAATTTGCACATATTGCATAGAAACGATGCACCTGCTTGGCTTTATTGTAAAGCTGCATTAGTGCTTGGCAGTATATTTTCTAGGGTTTGGGGCACTTGGACCTCCATTAAGTGCAATACATTAAGATGTCAAAAATGTAATGTCAGTAGGGTAGCGTGAATAGCAACTTTTGAAACCAAATCAAGTACTAGTGATAGGAATGAATTGGATTTAATATCGAATGCTTCTGAAATAGTTGTCAAATGATAAGCTCTGGTTTTCACTTATACTATAAGATGATATCGACAGCCTAGTATATAACACGTTAGCAAGCTCCTGTAATTACATTGCACATTATGAAGCATTGTTTTCTTAAAGCATAAAATGGAGCATTAGGAACAAGTTAGCAGTCTGTTCGCACACTCGGGACTCTTTGGTGAACGCGAATAATAGCGATTTAGCCAGAAATTTCTGGCTCCCAGATTTACGTATAGCATGCCCTAACACATAACTTCTTGTGTTCAATGTTACTGTGGTGGTCGCGATGAAATTTACCACACTTTTACTCCAAATTTTACTTCTGATTGCACACCGCTGGCAATTTAAAGTATTCAAAAGCCGTTCATATTTATACAGACAGCAACAGTTTGAGTCAAAGACTGAATTGAATTAAGACGAACGTCCCTTGGTTACTCGAAGCTTTTAAATATTCGGCCACCTCAACATGTCAGTTAACAATACGGTTTCCCCAAATGCGTGGAGTCAGCGTTTGTCTTTCAGAGACAGCAAGAAAAAATGCCGCAGTACCTTCAGGCAGCCGACTATGGTGGTGGTGAGGGCAGAGTTGTACGCCGTGCAGAGTACTGTGGCATGCATGATCATGAAGCCCATGAGGCAGGAACTGAGGAAGGCACCGAGAAAGCCGGGCTCAAGCCATCGGGGGAACTCCAGCGCCTTTTAGCGAAGACAAAAGGAACGCAGTTACATAGTTAGAGCAGCTTTGTCATACCTGTAGACCAGTAGCATTGGATACACACCCCGTTTTGCATGAGGATGACCTTGAAATGGGATAGAACGCACAGAGCACAGGGCACAAACTAACAACCATTCATTTCAGGCAATTTTCTGGTACATTTGCATCGCCTATTGGCACAATTATCAGCAGGAAGAAAGGCACAAGTTCTACTACGCGTGCGCGTTCCTTTTGCATCTCCCAAGTATGATCAGCAGTTAGTTTTGCTACGTTTCCTGCGTCAGTCGAATTTCTTTATATTTGCAGCCCTACTTATATGAGGCAAGGAGACAAAAATCAAACATCTACTTCCATTGTTCATTTAACTATGTACCACGCTGTTGCCCAAAGAAATGTAGAGTTGTGAGAAATACTGGAGGTAATACCAAATTCTTTTTTTCAAGCAACATTTACTTGTGAGGTGTGAATCTGAATGGCATGTTAACGTGTAACAAATAGCTTTCTTGCTGAACATTTATAATCTGCTATGCAGGACATATGTGTCGTCTTTCATATTGCTTGAGGTAATGCACAACATCTCCCCAAACATTTTTATCCTTCAAATTCGACAATGTTATATCCTGATCTAAACTAACACTTAATTAATGGTTTAGCTGTCGTGCCTAATACATTAAACTCTTTCAGAAGGATCGTTTCTCTCGGCACATGAGCTTCAGATTCAAATGTTTTTTTTTAATGGACAATGAAATGCATATTAAGTGTCAAGCAAAATCTGTGGCATCACTTCATGAGCCTGGTTTGCTCCTAGTAAGTAAAGCAAACAAGCTGCCGTGGCTGTCATCACAAATTAACCCCACAAAGCTCAAACACCATTGAACATCAAGCAAGAACTTTTTTGTTATATGCAACAGCAAACTATACACAACTATACACAACAGCAGCAAACTAATTCCAGCATATCAATAATGCCACCATGGGGTTTACCTCAAGTTTGCCACGCTTAAATCAGAATTTTCAAGTATCATACTCATGGTGGCAAAAATTATACATTGGGACTTTGTGGGGTTAAAAACACCCCATTGGGCCTACAACATAATATTGAATAATGCGATTTGATCATGTGTGATCACACATAAATGATTACATGGAGCCATACCATGTATGGTACCATACCTTGCATTGAATATGGGATTATTCAATATGTCAACAAATAACCACCCAGGACACTGTGATATCAGCAGCAGTCTTTCACAATAATGGCAAAAACTACCAGAACAAGTTCAGCTTCAGATCGAGTTCAGGAACGAGACTTCGTGTAGCTTAATAGGTCAGCTTAAGTTCACCAGTGGGGCACCACTCTAGCAGATTTATAAAGGCAAACAGTTAGGTAAACACTTGCATTGCTTCCGCGGCATTACTTGCTAAGTATACATATTAGTATACTACAGTCGAACCTCTATATATTGAACAGCACGGTGATCGCGAAATAGTTCGATATAGCCAGAATTCGATACATAAAATCACGTAAAAAATGCGTCAAGAACTTCTGCAAATCAATCAATAAACCAAGGGCGCGATTGGGGATCCTTGTTCGGAGCACGTATTCAGTTACGCCCCACGCAATTGGCCTAGGCCCCACAGAGTTTGTCAGCCGTGAACGCATGGTCGATTGTGCCGCATGCAATTATCCTAGGCAGTGCCAACCGAACGCACACTCCGAACAACGATCCTCGATCATGACCCAATCGTGGCACAGTAAATAGGCAATTGAAGCTTCACACAAAGTATTTGGCTGAAGGTACAGCAGCAGTGTAGCCTGGCTTCTTATTGGCAGCCACGTGCTTAAGCACGGAGTCCTCAACATAGTTTAAACAATCCACAAGTGATAGGCCGGTGCCCTCTATTGCGCCACACTAGCAGCATAGAAGGGCCAAAGCAGCTGAGTAATACTTGTTGGGGGGCTAGTTGGTGCATGTTTCCAGAAGAGGGTTGTAGCGCCTGTCCGCCTCGCGCCTGTGCGCCTGTCCCGTCTCACTTGCTATGTGTTGTCTTTTTCGGCGCTACAACCCTCTTCTGGGCCAAAGCAGCTACAGCATCAGTTGAAGTCGGGAGCGGGGCCACATCAGCGCTTGCAGGATCAACCTCGGCAGCGTCTTCGTTTGACCACTATTTCTGCTGCGACCTCATCGTCTGTCAGTTGAAGCATTTTGAAACGCTGTCAATAACACAGTATTAAGTGGCGCCTGCCAAGGCGTCTATGAGTGAGTCCAGTGAGCACGCGCTGTCGCGCGTCTTTGTGGATGCAAACCGGCAGTCCTCACAAGGCACGGTAGGCGCGGAGTACGGCACCGAGGAGGAGTCAGTACAGCAAATGCAATGCGTTGTTGACATTGACGAACTATCCAAGCTGCTGCGTGGGTACGTCGCTATGTTTAAATCGCGCCCTCGGCGTGATCGCAGTTAGATTGCAGAAGTTGGGAATGCCCATCACGACGCTGCCACCTTCGAGAATGTTGTGGGAAAGCTTAACGCTTGTGAACAGAGTGCACATGGTCTGGGGTGGCGGAGTTCGACGTATCTATTTTACGTCCAACCCCGTTCAAAATAAAAAATTTTAAATGCATGCGATTTTCCAGGTGATATAGAAAGTATTCAATATACACAATAATCTGATATATTCATGTTCGATACATCGAAGTTTGACTGCATGTGTTTTTGCTTTCACCAATGTTAACTTTGTGACCACACGGCAGCACAGATAATCCTCAACCGTATGAGCTCACCATTTTCAAGTCGCCGACAGCCCATGACATAAGAGCCAGAGGCACCACCATGAGCAAGGCATTGTAGAAGAGAAGCTCATAATTGGTGAGGTCCTAGCATAAGGAAAGGAAGTACAGAGGGCATGTGAAAAGCTGATTAGACGAATACACTCGCAAAAATGAGTGCTGCAACACAATTTCAGATTAAGATTCAGAACTTTATGAAAGCAGAATAGCCACTTGCTGGCCCACAGTGAATAACACAAAATTTTCAAGAACACTAAAGACAAATATCAAGTTCACTTAAAGTGAAAATAAGTGTTCCAATGTATATTTTACCAAGAGAGCCTTTGTAAGTGAGAAAATGGCGTAAATGTAGGACTGGGCTGGTACCATTGCTAAAACATATGAGAAGCTCCAATGAAACACCACCTAACATAGTTATTTAACTGTGGCCAGCCACTGAAAATAAAGTTAGATAGATTGCATCTTAACATGGGAGAAGAAGCAGTTTGACCAATTTGGTTGGAGTACTCGATGAAAATTGAACAATTTGGCAACCGTAGTTTGTCTCACTCAATGAAGTTTAGAGTTGAGAGATTCCGAGAACAATGCACTGAACGTAACAGCAGAGTTTCAGTCCATACTGGGGTGTTGCGAACAATGTCGTGTTTTTTTTTTATGTCAAAGAGCACCCAGTGCGCATACCTTAGCATCGACAACCTTGCGAACACATATGATGTTGGCCGCAGTGAAAAAATCATTGAGCAGGACTAGCGTGTAGCCGCCAAGATCGAAGGACAGGTCTTTGCTGCAAGGGAGAGGCCTCAATTAAATGCAAGGCAATCCATGGACACATAGCTATCTAAGATGTGCTATTCTGATAAAATAAATGTCCCTTGCCCAGCCTAATCCACTGCCTAATGCAGGGCAGGGCAGTGATAAAATTGGGGCGAGACTTTAAAAGGTGGGATGGAAGAATTGCAACTAGAGAAATCATGAAGATGGTTATGCTTCTTTATATTTTTTATATGGTCTCAGTCAGAGCTGGGCTGCCTGTAAAGCTCGAAATCTTTAGAAAACCATGTCTCAGTTTCCTGTTAATTTTCTTTTTCAAAAATATAACTTTTTCTGTTAAAACTTTTAGCCACAGGCCTTTCAAATTTTGCAAATGGAAGGACAACGGTAGGCTACACAACTAGAACTTGAACCATGCAGGTGTTTAAAAGTATTAGGGAAAATTCTTTTTATCTGTTTATGTAGTGCAACAGCAGCCAGGACATGCATTTTATTTGTTTACTAAACTACCACAAGCGCTTGCATAATCATTCCAGGGGCCGTATTCTGTAGCGGTTCGCTTTGGAACCGGTTCGGTCTGGCTGTTACGTCTGGATTACGTCACTCGGAGAAAGAGTGGAACGGGGCGGCGTGAGGGGAACCAATCAACGAGCGGCGGTCTGCCGGAAGATCACGTCATCATTTTTGTTTCTACTTGGGGGATGGTACAGCAATTGAAGGATGTTGCTGGTTTGATAAAAAAACATTGGTTTGTATAGACCACTTGCAAATATAATTTTCAGTAATAAATGTGCGCTTGCGGCGCAGACGGCTACTGGGAGTTGCAATTTTATTTGTGTTGTTTTCTTATTTAGTCGCTAGGTGGTGTGCCATACGTTATGCAAACAACTTGCCTCACTTTGTTTGCCTTTTGGACTCGTTCGCGCGCCAAAACCGAAATGATGTCGTCGCACAAGGATAGGCGGCTGGGTCCTCATGTTTCAGCGAGGCAGCGCGAAATACTCGTTTCATTTGTCGAGGAGCACCCCTACCTAGCAAAGGCGTCGTGTGTGTTGGGCCAGCAGCTGACGGCGGCTTTCTGTTGCGCCGTGGATGGGAATCCATGGCGCAACAGCAAGTGGCGAGCATGATGTCGAGCAACCCTCGACATCATGCTCGCCACCGCGCGTGACCCTCGAGCGAACCAATTCTCCACGGTTCCTCTCGTAGCAGGGAACCGGTTCCTTTCCAGATGATTGAGAACCTGTGCGACGTCAACAAAATTTGTCGTCCCGCCCACCAGGGATGACGACAACGAAGCGCCGGCTAATGGCAACAGCCAGACCGAACCGGTTCCAAAGCAAACCGCTACAGAATACGGCCCCAGTTCCACATTTGTATGAGGCACAAACTCAAATGTTCAAAAAATTTGTTTCACATACACCGAGTAGTTTTTTTTTCTAGAAAAAGGTCCAAACATGTCCTATAATTGCTTTCTGAGAAAAATGCAAAAAACCAGTGTCACACTGCTTGACATATCAAACGATCCCAGGATTACGATCTTTTTCATGGTGAAGATTACTGTAGCCTTTCTCTATGTATATGTGGTCATTTTTTTGCTGCTTTGCTTCAGCTTATAGTTAGAAGTCACTTTTTTTTTACCCCCGGCAAGTCTATCTAAGAGCGTGCACATAGAAGCCCACACGTGTCCAGGAGTGACCTATACAATCTTAGCACACTTGAACTGTAGCAGTTGCCATAAAACACGGGTTTTTTTTGTCAGTCTTTGTGTTCTCCCCATCAGCAACACCAAAAATGGCACGAAATTGGTCTTTGATGGGCACGACATACCTTAAGAGTATGTGGCAACATAAAGAAACAAAATATGAGCACACGAGAGCTACAGAAACCTACCTAATGATTGTAAGATGCATTACATAGAAAAAAAAAAAGTTGCAAAAGCAAAACTTGTCTCAAACGCTGCTGATAGGACAAGATAATATGAGCTCACGTAACAGAAACTAGGGCCAGCATAATGTAACAATTTCTTTCACTCAATTGCCATTCACCGCTCAAGGCCTGCCAATCATCACGATAAAATGAGCGGAACACCGCTTAAGCTGTTAATGAAGTGTGTAAAGGAAGAGAAGTGAAATAATATTATCACACTATCCTAGCTTAGCCATATCGCCGATGATAGGAAGCCAACATTCCGCAATTCAGAAGTTGCGACTTTAGAAACACTGCATAAGGTAACATACTCATTTGGTTTGTTCAGTGGTATGTCCACCAGAGCGTTTCAATTGCATGAAGCTGCTAATCTAACAATGCAGCTATCGGTGCTAGTTGGATAAGTTAGAATTGTTATTGGTCGTACATCATGAGTTTCTGTCAGTTAGTTGTGCTGTTTACAGGTAGAAAGGAACAGACACTTGTAAACTGACACAGAAAAGACAACTGTTTATTATTTCCCTGTTATTTTGAAATTTGAAAAAATTTGAAATTTGAAACACATCGTGTATGAGGCATGTACTGCAGCCAAGCTCCTCTCTCGCGCTTCCTTCTGGACGCTGTGTCATCTTGCGGTGGCGCCATGAAGTATGCTTGTGGCGCGTGTCTCAATATATATTCATACAATATTGTCTGAATATATGATGCAGGTTCGATTCTTTTCAGTGCCGGAGAAATCTTAAACAATTTTTTTTTTCTTTTTCATTCAAGAGCAGCACACACTAAGTAGCACCTTCCAAGTGACTCAAGTTGTCATCGAAGACGTTCATTTGAAACGCAATGCATACCCAGTGGCACGTGCTCAGTGACCCAAGTTGGCCCAACAGTTGGTTTTGAACATGGCTCCCTCAGCACAGCAGCGCGATGCTCTACTGATCAGACCCTGGACTATCCAGTGAACCAAATTGGTGGGAACATGGTTAGAACACACAACAAACAGTCTGGATAGTATGCAGAGTCCCTCAAGAATTCCAATCACATTAGCACTACTTATAAGTTACATAACCTCACTACTTATTGCTTACAATACTGAAGTAACATGCCAAAGACTACACAGCAGGTACTCACCAGGCAGCAATCATTGCCCCTCCCACCATGGCAAACACAGAGATCACGACGCCCGTCTGGGGTCTTTTCCTGAGGAAATGAAAGACCAACCATCATTCTTTTCACAGCGGCAGTCTTGGAAAACAAGCCTGCTCACACAAGGTGCCTCATGATTAACTGCAAGCTTTGCCCAACAAAAGTTACACGCCCTGTCAAACGATAAAGGTGGGCTCATCAGCAACACCATCTACTAACTTATATTGAGAATGGAGTGGAATTCCAGGGTTTTACATGCCAAATACACAATGTGATTATGAGGCATGCCGTAGCGAGTGACTCCGGATTCATTATAACCACCAGGGGATCTTTAACATGTCCACAATGCACGGGACACGGGTGTTGTTGCGTTTCATCCCCATCGAAATGTGGCCGCCGTGACTTATTTTGAGTAACTCAGGAGCGCAATACTAAATATAGTTCCCATCAGAAAAGTGTTTTTGTTCATTGTGTTTCCTGTGAGAGATCAGAGTTTTCCCCTTAACATTATATGTGCTGCTTTCTCTCAAAGCACATCTTTGACATACGTGTAACGATGCAAAACTATCGGTAAACTGACCATCAACAGTACCAATAGTGTTTTAATCTACTGATATTGCAAAAAGTTAACTATAGTACTAACATCGATAGTACTATTACTATCATGCACTACGACAAACCAGAGCGCTACAATTGTTACTGCTGTGTGCATAGCACATGGCTCAGGAAATGTGGAGAAACGTTGCCAGAATTACGTAGTAGTGTTTAGATGCAGTATGCCCCATTATCTTACATTATCAATAGTGCACTTTCGATAATATTACGATACCCATAGTGCACTATCAACAGTACTATTGATAGCACACTTTCAATGGTGCTAACGATATGGCAAGACAGAAGTTGAGCTCACCTCAGCACTAGGTATTCACCGATCATGGTCATGAGAATGGAGAACCTACGTAATGCCGTGAACATTGGTAGGCTGCAGAGAAAGACAATGGAACCTTAGCTCAACATGGATAGATATATGACTTCTGTTATGAAGACCAATTGAGAAAGGAAAACTTAGAACGGAAGAAAAACACTTGGAAGCACATGTGTCACTTTACAATCTGGATGCATAATGCCATGCATGCTTCGTCCTACCATGCTGCTGCCATCTAATGGCTCTAGAAATAACTGTACCATGCTCGTGGCTGCTGTGGCAACTTCGTGGGGTGCCACAAGCTTGGGTATTGTAGCTAGCCCATGCATGTTCCTTTAATTGCAGCTTTTCATGTAACATTATGAGAGTTGCACTGAGACCAAAGGGTTGTTTCCAGTCCTGTTTTTTTCTCTGCGGCTTCAACTTCGTCGCCAAGAAATAGGGTGCCATGTTTAGGCTAGAAGAAATTAAGTCATCTTTCACTTCTATCTGCAGGGGTTACATTTTTAACAGCTTTTGCTCTTCTCAAAGTCCACTGTCAATTGAAAAAGTGATGCTACATGACCGAGACAAGGGTTCCAACATTGATTCCGATTCCATCAGAATCAAACTGGAGAATGCAGTTTGACAAAGATCAGTTGCCTAAAGCATGTTTTAAGACATTTCACTCTTTCTACTTTTGACTGTTGAACTAGATGTCTCTGCTGCTATATATCTGTTGCCTTTTTTCTAGTGCATGTCTTTCATAAGCATTACTACAAATTATTGTCACTTTCTTTCCCTTGAAACCCTGCTGTTCACATGTAGCTTGCTCCTCAGTCACTCATGTTTCAGGTGCCTGTTTGGTCAAACCATCTTACACAAGATATCTGTGCTGTCTTGTGATGTCTGCCTTAAAAGTATAACCAGCAAAATGGTTGAAATGTTTCGCATATCTCATGTCATAGCCTTACAGGAACTGTCGCCCCAGCATATCTCATTGTGAGATTCCATGTTTTTGTTTTTTGCCATGTGTGCCTGATGTTCACACACTTTCTTTTCATTGGATGTTGCCTTCTTTTACCTCCCTTGTATGTATTTGGTTTTATATAAGTGCTGTTAAGGGGAGTTCCACAACGCTTTCCGTGCTGCGGCATAGTTGGTATCAAATTTCAATCGTGGAACAGCCAATAATTCAGTCTGCAACGGAACCTTGATGCCACCGTACATGACCAGGGCAATGGCGAGAGTGCTCAGCCAGATGCGTGCGTCAGTGATAAGCCGAGAACAATTCAGTTCTACCAGACTGCCAGAACACGTGGCCCAGATGCAGGTGTCAGCAGAGTGGGCGAAGCAGGCAGGAATGTGTGTCAAGACATAACAGAGGGTATAAAGTGCTAAGCTCGAGTAGAGTGAAGCACTTGAAAAGGCTGAAGTATAGTGAAGGAATTGCACCAGATCTGGTGAAACGCTTGCAAAGTCTTGGGTAGATTTTAGGCCGTGGCAAAACAGGTCTACAGAGCTTCTAAATGGTGTCAGAGCTCTCTCATACAGCTTCACTGTCTTTGATGTACGAGCTACTTGAATTGGCATACATCCGCAAAAGGTTTTTCTTCTTTGCTTTGATGTTCTAAAGTCATGGTCCCATGTTTCCACCTTAATTACCATATGGTATCCCACAGACCCTTCCCTTGCTCAATGCTTCCTGTTGAGAACTAAGCTAGTGCAGGTAACAAAAACATGTATCGAAATTTTCACTGAGGAACACTTCTTGTGAATACCTTCTGATGGTGCTACCTAGTGAATGCAAATAGATAGAGTGATAGTGTACCTAATTTTTTGTGTGCCTCCCAGGCCACACACTAGATTGGCTCCAAAGAATATTGGAAGAGGCAGTATCTGTAAATGAAAATGAAGACATACTTTAGGCAAAGATATAAAAAAGAGCCTTTTGTCATGGAAGCGGCAATGACAAAAACAAAGCTTTCTGAAACATGTGATATGTTCATTGTGTTCACTTATTCTTACCTTGGCGCATGTGGCGAACGATATGTTTGGGAAATCTATGAACCCTGCTTGCCTTAATGCCCATATCAGGGTAATGGTGATAACCATCTGCAAAGTAGACATGCATTTACTGGTCAGTGACTGATTTGGCAATACCTTCTCGGTGAGCCAAATTGCAGTGTTCCATGCACAAGCCTGCAAAAGTTTCAAAAGTCAACAGTGTCAGCACTACAAATTTTTGTGATTAAAGCTTTCAAACCTCATGAAATCTTGCAGAGAGAAAAGTCTGAACAACTGGCAAGAAGTATTTTTGTGTAACAAAAATGCTGCCAGAAGACATTGAAGAAATGTGGAACTTGATGTAGTGTGAAATTGCATTCTTTATTCTTATAATTCAATTCTGGGGTTTTAGAGGCCAGAGCCATGATACAATTATGAGGCTCGCTATAGTGGGACACTACAGAATAATTCTGACCATTTGGGGTTCCTTAAAGAGCACCAAATACATAGTACAGAAGCGTACTTGCATTACACCGCCATCAGAACGCAGCTGCTGCCATAATCAAAATCAAACATCCCAAATTTTGAAAACAAACCTTACAGCTGCAGTCTACAATTTCTTATTTTTGCATTGATTCTAATAAGGAAATTTAGTTGCAAGTGAATCTATGTGACATTCATTCCGTTCTGTCCCTATACGTTTCATTTGAGTCTTTTTTTTAACTGTTGTAGTTTATCACCTCACCCACCATTTTGTAACAATACCTTTTCTGATGTGATTTCTTCTCACACACTTTACCAGTGGTCAGACTGACACTTCGCCCACGTTATCAATGGGATCAGCCATTCATGAACCATGGATAATAAGAGGGGCAAAGAATCAAACAAGACAAATCGCTACGAAATTGTGGCCCAGGTAACAATCCTTTTTGTTTTAGTAATGGAAGTGTCTTCACTAGTTCTGTACCATGTACTCTACCAGTGCCTTCCAACTACAGTTGCACAGAGTAACATTCATAATGAACAAAACCAACATTCAAAGTTGAGGTACAGGTCCAGCTGGGTATAACAAAGCATACCTGGGCGCTTGTTTGAGTAGCTGAAAAATAAGTACTAATAACCGACAGTGTTTAGCAACATCTCAGATATAAATAAGTACAATTACGGAGGGCCCAAAGGTAAATTTGGCTACCTGAGGTTATTTCACTTGTGCTTAACCTAAGTACACAGGTGTTTTCACATTCCACGCACACTAGAATGCAGCTGCGTCAAATCGAACTAGCACCTTTGACTGTGCTTGGAAGCTGAAGAGCATAGTCATGGAGCTGCTGAAAGTGGGGTATCGAACGGGAACTAAACCAAAAATGGGAAAAAAAAAAGTTATTTTTGCTCAAATTGTTGAAATTTTTTTCACTCTAGAGTGAAACCAAAAAGAAAAAAAAAATAAGTTTTCTGTTCAGGTTGGCCATCTTTTCTGGAGTTTTCCATCGATTCATTGCCTACGTTTGTGGCTAAACTATGTTACCTAATTTGTAAATGCACACCACCTTCCCATAGTTTTAAAAGTAGCAGCACCGTTAGTATGGTTTTCAGTGTATCGCATCAAGGGGCATACTAGGGGTTAAGGTGACTACATTTGCATTGCATCCGAAGCGCGAACTCGCCGGACTGTGATGCACGCAACGTACCCGAGACAGTGCATAACATGTACTTGTTGCTTGTCCCCAGTATGACTTGAATGGCAGGTGTTGATCTGTTCAATAGCGCCCCTTAACAACAGGCCATTCACTGAAAAAGTGTTACTGGGCCATTGACCGGATGTATTAAGCCAGTTATCAATGCTCTCTTAGAGCATTTAGTAGGGGCAGGCGGATATCTGAAGTTTCGTATATTAATTGAATATTACACACTTACTATTTGTATTCGAAAATTACCTAAATATCTTCAAATATCGCAACTAAATATTTTGCAACAACCTACTGTTAAAGTCAGCCGGATAACTATTCTCCATCTGCTAAACCAAGTACTGTAAATTTAGGAAATGAAACAACGACAACATTTTCAAAGCAATGCAGAACCAAAATGGGTAACGCAAGCTGTGTTTTCAGATTTGCCGTGGAAGCCTGCATGAAATGCCCGCAATTTTTGCTTGTATTCTGTAATTTAGTGCTTCTTGCAGTCTAGTCATAGTAGCAGTTTTATCTTTTACGCTACAAACAGTGATGTTTTCCTTGGAACGGGCCCTTTTAAGTTTGTCTATGGCACACAGGTCCTGCAGCAGCTTTTTATTTTATTTTTCCAGAACCTCTTATCTTTTTTCAACATATTCAGCCTTCTTTTTAAACCTGGTTGTAGAGCAGCCATTCATTCTTGCAAAGCTTGTGAGAAACCAGGCTCTAGAAATATTGAGAGGCTATTCATGCATTTCTTTTATTGATTATTAGGTATTGCGTGTTTAAAACTGATCCTAATTGTCTGGAATAGCTGGATGCCTTTTTTTTTCGCTAGTCAGCATGACCATGGTACCTAACTATACTGCAGTAAATGGTTCTGCTATAAATATATGTGTTTGCATTCGACTATTTCATATTTGAATCGATATTCCACACTTACTATTCGTATTCAATTCGTACTAAAAAATTTTGATATTTGCACATCTATAATATTTAGTTAACACAGGATTACATTCAAGGCTGTGAACAGGCCGTTCTAACACGAATGTGTATATAATCATATTGTACTGCCTGGCCTCATCAATATTCCTCACTCCCCTATTATTTTCCCTCTTCCATTTCCCTCTGAGCGGAGTAGCAGGCTGGAGGACTCTGCGTTTCCTCAACATATTCTCCCTCTCCCGCAGTAAAGCTTCACTTCACATAGATTCCAGCCCTGGTGTTGGATCAGCATAGTTCTTTTGTAACTATGTGCAGCCTGAAGAACAACGGGCACGATCTTTCAGTGCAGCTTAGCAGCAGCGTCAAGTTCTTGTACAAAAAATAATTCGTGCTGTTTTCCTGTGATTATTCTTTGGTTATGCAAATGAACTTGAACTGGTTTGAACCATTACTTTCTCGCTCCGGAGTTGAATCAGAACTGAACCTGTATCAGTGAACCAAAACGAGAACTAGAATTAGAAGATTTTGGTTTAGTACTCTGACTAGAAAGGCTAGTTTGTGATGAAAAGACAATGAGCACGAGTTTTTAGAAAGTAATGAACACCTATATAGAATCTCCATTGAAGGCAGACCTGCGGCCTAAACTACTGGTTTCTTCGAGCATAACTTTTACTTTGGTGTGCCACCCAGCAGACCGTATGCACAACACTGCAATCAGTGATGACATTTGCCAGAATGCTTTTCCAAGAGGAAGAACAATATTTTTTCATCTCATGTTATCTAAACTAAACACCTGTGGGTCAAGCTACACTGGTACTGTAGCAGCAGTGCTTATCTTCTGGCTAATGACCCACTGATAATAAAAACAAGGTTAGGTGCTCTCATAGCTGGCTATATACTTCCGATTATAACAAAAAAACAAATCAGAGAGTGTGGTAATGGCAAAATAAATTAAGGCCAAACAAGGCCTAATAAGACCAGATCAAATACTTCCCATTTGCATTGTCTCATTTTGTGCATGATTGTACACGGAGATGTGCTATAATGAACTAGAATACTGGAAGGTGTACCGAACGCGGGCCCTTTCTCCGATGACGCCACAAGGTAGCAATGTCATCAGCAGGTATAGGGTATCCCTGCGTATGCTCCAAAAAGGAGCAGAGTTGCACGTACTTCCACCATTTAATAAATTTGTTCCAATACTATGCAGTAAAGCCCCTCATCGGGAACACAGAAGCCAAACTTGGAACAGTGTTGAAGGGCGCAACAAGAGGGTGATGCGGCCACTTGGGGCGGCGTGAAGGCGCATTTCATGAATTTTGTTGCAGTAGGTGCATAGCGAGAGTGTGCCTGCTTAAGTTGCAGCTTCTAAATGTCTCACATGTTACTGAATGCTCGAACAACTGATTTAACTGTCCACCAGGACCAATTTTGTTTTCATTTCTCAATGTGACCGTGGTTCCATGACTAACGAGAGTGGTGGATAAGCAGTGTGCACCGTATGAAGTGAGTGTATGTTGACATTGTAGCGCTTGCCCTACCCCCCCCATGCGTGCACCTCTAGAACATACTTACAACTTGCTGAATTCAGATTTAACAGAACTGAACAGGAGCCAACAACATGAACAGAAATTTGTAGCATGCCCTTTGCTGGCAGTGAGATGTCAATGAGCCCTGCATCTCTATCATACATGCCGACAATTTTCCCGCTGGCCTACTGTAAGGTGAATGTTGCCACCGGGACAGAAAGTCACACAATCAACGCTCATGCTGTTTAAGTTTACGGTACATGCAAAATGAAATTTCTATCTCACGTCTAACAGCGAAGGGTGTCACCGTGACATCGTTTGGTGCATTTTTCAAAGAAAGGAGAACAACACTCTCAAAAAAGTAAATGTTCCAGACATACAAAACATACGCAACTTACTGAGCCTGTGCAAATGTTTTCATACATGTTATGTCATGCGCACATGTTATACATGTCATTCATTTTAATGTCATGATGTCATATCATTAATGTCCTGACATGTTATTCATGTCACGTTATGTCATTTGCGACATTATACGTTATGTCACGCATGTTACGGAAGCGGTAGGTTGAGATGTTGAGGTATTGAAGGTAACAAAAAGACGGTGTCGCGTCCGTGAAGTTGGCTTTTCTGCAGCGCGGCGGAACATTTGACTTCATTTTAGACCACGTGATGGCTCACGTCAAGTAGCGGCGAGAGCGGCAAGAGGAAAAAGTAGGCGCAACTTTGCTCACTTTGGGAGGTTATATAGCGACACTATAGGCATATTGCAGACAGCGCCCTCTGCGACTGTCATCACTGTGGCGGCCCCGTAGCCTGCGTTCAGATCGCGCCGCGGACGTCACACTTCCCAGAATTCTAGTACACTATAATTACGCCATCACATTGCGGTGGCTGATAAGAACAATCCTACCCCAATTATTGTTTTATCTCTGTATCACAGACAGTCTCCGCCGGATGCGGCAGCAAAGCCGCTAGCGCACGCGGTGCCGCATTCACTTTCCCTGCCAGGCCATGAGAGGCTTTCTTTTCTCCGTCCATCCGAGTGTCGGCACTGACATTGGCGAATGCGATTAATTCTAATTGTAAGGCTGTCAATTTGATGAATACGTCCACAATACAATGTGTCACATACACGTTGTCTTGTGGACATATGCAATAGGGACAGAGGGCACCCAGTGCCCATAGCTTAGTGTGCGCTCGTGTGCGCTCGCTGCTGCGGGCCCCATCTTGAAAGCGATCGTCCTGCGTTACGGGTTTTCTCGTCGGGTAGGCATAGAAATGCCTACAAATTTGAAAAGTAAGAAATACATAATAGCAATGCATAGTTATAACTCGGCACTGAGTGTTGCATACACAAAAGTAGGGCTATTAAAGATCAATTGAGGACTGTCGGCCTACGAGACTCTAGATGTTCGGGAGGGTCTTTCAAACGCCGTTTCACTATCGGAGCATTGCTTAATGCAGCCCTCCCCGCACCCCTGCCAAACAATCATACGAGCGGCTCTGCGTGCTTCTCCGAATCAAGCTTTTGTCATTGTTTTGTTCATTACTCGCGCAAGCTCTTCGACGCAGCGGTTTTTCTTGGAAGAGAGAGGAGCACAGGGAGACACCATCAAGACCGATCAAGGTTCCAGTGTCCCGACCGCCGAAACCAATTAGAAGGACCCGTCGTTGAACTGCAACGATGAGCGGAAAAACCCCGGTAGCCGGTCTTTTCCTTTGTGCACTTTTTCTTTCTTTTTTCGCAAGTGCTCAATTAAGAAACTTCAACGAGAGTGCGATTCAGTAAATGTGCGTTTTCAGAACAGACTGCCCTTGATAAAAAAAAACAAAGAAGAACAAAAAAAAAAAAACGCATGGCACGACGGCACACAGGTAACACATGCGTAAATGTGTCCACGTGGTATCGCAGTGACCCCCAAACGTGAGCGCCAATTATTCTGGTCAACTGCTGGTTTCGGTTTTGTCATGTGCACCTTCACTCTTTTGGTTTTCCCACGTGACACTTTCAATCGGTCTCTCTCGCGCAAGCAGCGAGAGAGACACAATCACGATAGAGAAATTCGACCGAGATCGGGCTCGATTGCGATTGAGAACGCCCTGTGTGGCAGGAATATAATTAAAGTCGCAGCTTTACACCAATGACACACAAATGTGAGACTCCGTCATGCGATGAACGACGCGTGGTAGTGTGATCAGTGTGCACTTTTTTCGCGAGTGCAGTGAAGTAAAAAGAAAACCTGTTTTCAACAAACCTAAAGCGGTCGCTTGCTTCCTGCGCCGAGAAAAAGTAGTACACAGGTGGAAACAAGTTCGCAAAAAGCAAAATAACCCGACAGCAATATATTTCTCTCTCAGAGCGCACCCCAGTGCTCGCACACATTTCTTACTTTCTTTGGCAAACTTGCGCGACAGCACCACTGATCACAGATAGTAAATTATCGAGTTGCCCAGCAGTAGTTATGTAAACTTTTAAAGATGTCTATAAAAATATCTTGCATCTGTACCTATTAACGAAGGGAAAGTGGCAAAGGTATACACGCATGCAAGCTTAATATAACATACCTGACCGACCCCCAAGAAATGCGGCGATGGAAACCTGTCAGGAGAAGACAAGAAAACGAATAAACAAAAGAACGTATAAATGCGCCCCGCTGTCCTGTATGACAGTTTAGACAGGTGAACAAGATGAAGGAGCGTGTTACGAGAACCGATTGCTGACGGCGAAAGTGACAGTGCCCGCGCAAGATTGCATGACACACACGCGATGCCGCAGGTTAAACTCACCCGTAGGTAGTGAGCACGATTTTGTTGATGACAATGATGAGGAACGAAACGATGCCGTAGAAGAGGGCGGACAGGACTTTGGCCCGGGGGGTGACCCGGGTAACGAGCGGATCATCCATGGCTTCGTGCGGGTCACGCTTGCCAACTTAACAGAAAATCAAACTCGGCGGCACACAGCGCTGATGACACGGTTGGTCACCACCGAGGCGGCACATCCATGGCCCTCGGAGACGATGCGGGCGGTACTCGTGGCGCGCTGGGCGCCGGCTCGAACAAATCTATGCGCATAAGTGACAAACGGCGCCGCGTAACAGAGGCGGTACGCCGAAACGACGCAGGTAACACATACACAAGGCCACACAGGCCGTAGAGTATGCATACAAATCACACGCGTCACACTTCCATTGCTCTTATGATGGCTCCAGTGGATAGATGCTCACGGAACACCTATGGATGCTGCTGGCCTCTGCTGGCTAGAGTCGAAGCTGGCGTTCGCTACCTTTCAGGTACGGTGTACAAGTCGGACTTCGTACAGTATTGTACAATCGTACGGGGAGGTTCTTTTGCAGCACCTCTGGCGGCTCGGGGTTGAAACCAGGCTTCTTTGAAAATAAAAATGTTTGTAAGTGATATCCAAACTCCAAGTATGACGTGTTTCCGCGTCTCAAAATCGATTCCGTGAAATTCAACCAGCAAAAGCATAGCCTTTAAGATTCGCATTTTAAATCCAGAGGACACCACCGGATGCCACACGGCGTGGATTTGGACTAGAGATACTAACTCTATGGACTAGTGTGCACTGTTGAGTGGGGCAAGCGGCTGGGGCGGTGCATGCTTCGCAGTGAGGCGCGCGACGACGAAAAATGCTTTGGCGGCGCTGCGATCGAAGTAGGTTGAGCCACATCAAGGTCGCGCCGTTGGAAACTGCTGGCGATACTTCTCGGAAGGGTCAGTCGTACTACTTCGCGCGCTGGTATATGCGTTCAGACAGCTCAAATGGTGTTTATAATTCGACATGACATGTATTTATGCCTTAGAAATAGATTCCTTTCTTTCTCTTCTTAATTTCATTTTTTTTTTAATTCCGCTCGGTGATTGCGTGCATTGCGGCCGCAGTGTCGGCTTTTGTTCTATTATATATGGTTCCCTTTGGAGAACAAACATTTTTTTTTTAAATCTTATAGCAGCATGTATCTCGTGTGTATTTTTGCGCATATAGTTTTTCATCAGTAGGCCTTGCGAAACGCAGACGGAAAAAACATACGTAAATTAACTTCCTGCTTGCGCCGCTTCAAACAAATAAAACATATCTGCCCCATCCGGCGCCCTGTACTTTAATTTACGGAAACTATTCTTATAAAGAAAGAAAGAAAAAAGCTGTAGTGCAACATCCCATTCATGTTTCCGTCGTCCTCGCGTAACAGAATGCGCAGTAATTAATTGTTACGGGTTATATTTTTTGTGGTCGGACCACGGACGCCGAGAACAGTTAATTGTAGGTAGTTATTATATATGCTAATCTAATTTGGCCCGTAAGCCATGCGAAATTTTTTGTCCAGTCCATTATTAACAACAACAACGAAAAAGAAAGGACGGCGTGGTAGCCTCGAGCTCACGGGTTCAAAGCAGGCCCCGGAATTCGATGGGAACTAAATCGAAAACACTCTTGTACTTCCGTTAAGTTGCAGCGTTAAAGAACCCCAGATAATGAACTGACCAGGATGCTTCATAATCATATCGCCAGACTGAAAACGCCAGAATTTTTTTTAATTAGAGAAATACAAGAAGAAATGAGGTAGCTGCGTCCTTCAGCATTTTTCACGGGTGTAAACGAAAGAAATTACTCTCGAGTCTGATTTCTGAGAAAGACATGTTGCGCTTATCTCATATTTCATGTCTAAATTTAATGCCGTTCCCAACTATAAGTCCGCTCAATTAAGCAGCTTCTGTAGTATGCACGACTGCTTAAATTATCCTGTGCACTATCATAAGAACAATAATGAAGCAATCAAAGGAACGGCATGCCTCACATGTACATACACATACGTAGATATATTTGTAGATCTACTGTGTTCGTTGAAGAAGGTAAGCGTGGTACCACATTGGGCACCCAGTTTTAATTAGTTGCAGACATGGTGATATATACTGTCAAAAAAATGTTTTCCTTGCTTGAATCAAGTTAGCAGATTTACAGGCTGCCCCAAAACGGGGCGTTTATATTGAATGACAGCTGCGAACTTGTTCAGCAGAAACGATTAGCACTGTGCGTTACTTCTCTCAGGAACTGGCGCGCCTCTGCTCAACAGCCACGTGACTCTCCAGCAGCACAGTCATATAAGAAGCCTCACTTGCATCGGCCACATCACTTCGAGACTTCAAACGTGCCGTTATGCGTTAAACATTCTAGCGCAAACGGCTATTCGGTGACTTTTAATAGTGAATTCAGAAGTCGAACACGATCTGAATAGCAAATACTATTCGATTAGACTATACCTTTCTACTTCCTTTCGCCTGCGGCACGTTGAAGGAGATCGCCAGACAAGCCACGGAGATTATACATTGGTATAGAGACTTCCCGGTCTCCCCGATTCATTCTGAGTACATATGCAATATATTTTTCCTAACACTGTTGTTCATATTAACGCCGCCCAATAATTGCCTTGATTCCTTTTCTTGGAAAGTCAGTTGGTTCAACTGGGCCTGGTGCGGCTTTTAAAAGAAACAGGTACGCTTATTCCGGTCGGGAGTTTTCACTTTTTCAATCAGTGCATTTAGAATATTAGATAATTTTCCTCTTACATGTATGTCTTTGATATACATGTCTATGCACGCTTCACTCTACACTCTTAGGCAAAGTTACACCCTTTGGCTTGCCCCTTCTGCCACATAACAATAATCGTTATCTGTCTTGTCCACATTTCCTTTCTTTAACGCTGCGAGCCCGGTACTTCTCAGTAACGAATTCCATGCGCGTTATCAGCTTGACATAGCATTCTCGACAGGAAAGTAGCAGGCGCGGCGTTTTCAAGAAGGGAAACGCAAGCAAGACCGATGACAATTATCGTTGTGCGGCAAATATACGCCCCAAAGGGTGCAACTGTTTTTAGAGCGTTAGATTTACCTAGAAGCACATTGGTCACCTGCATCTAGCTCTTTGCGCCACGCAGTCAATAAACCGGGTTTATTTCACTATAATACTGTTTTATTTGATCATTGTCCCTGGTCGATAGTCCACCAACAAGAAGAGTGCAAAATGACACGATATCAATAACATTTTCTTTCGTAGCTTCATGTTGAAGATATATAGGCGACTTCTGTGGCAAAATTTACGTGTTACTTTTATAAAACAGTGTTAAAAATAGCAGCTAACCTGGCTAAAACTACAATTGGTACCAACCTACAAGATTCGCGGGCGCACCAAAGCAAGCAAAACCATACCAAATTTTACTGCACAGACTTTCTGCGAGAAAAACTGGGTGTCCGCCAGCGACCACGCAACGGACGCGCCTTCGCTAGCAGACAACGCACTTGACAACGACAGCAAAATTGAAGACGTCATGTTGTATAAACCGTGCTGAAAATATGTATACGTAACAAAAAGGTGTCAACATAAATTTGCGGTTTAAATTAAGTACAATTATAGTAGCGTACGCGTGCAATTGGTCTCAGCGCCCGCAGCGAAATTACGTTAAATATGCAGTGAAGCGCGTCTCCATCCCTATGCAGTTCGCTCGCAGCGCCCTCGCAAAATTTTTCCACACGCGGCGCCTCAGCGGGAAAGCGCCGTTCGCTCCACTCAACCATAGTCTAGCACACTCTAGACGCCACATGTTGATAAGAACCGTCTTTCTCCACTTACCATTAAGTTTCTTTGGTAAATTTTAATCAAGTATGACTAATTTAATTTTTTAAGAACGCGTATTATAGGTAGTGCTCAAATTTAAACCTTGCATTGTAACGCCCTCTCAATTAAAAGTGCGAATCTTAAAGGCTGTGCTTTCACTGGTTGAATGCGGCGGAAGCGATTTTGAGAGCTAAACACATCATTTATATGCGTCGGATTTTGGACGATTACAAAAAGAACGAATTATTAAAGAATATATTAAAATGTTTTTACTTTTAAATTTTATGTTATAGCGTAAACATATATTATAATTAAGTTTTTTTGTAATGTTAATGCTAAAGAACAATACCTTTAAAATATAAAGCTTTGGTTAGCAGCGCCACGCGGCAGTGGCATCTAAAATTAACTGCGAAGCGTATTGCGAAGATGCGGAGAATCCGGAGACATCCGTGAATCAGAAATATAGGGCAGAGTCGCTTCCGGCATTGCCCGGATTGCTCATCGTCGGTAGCGCGCTTGTTGTGTGCTATGGACGTGCGGCCGCTTTTCGTTCCTGTGTGTGTTTGTGCCGAGGCCCTGCTCGATCAAAGCAGGCGCCTCTGACGCGCGATGTTTGTCAAGTGAGTTTCCGCCGCGCGATTTTTTTTCTTTTCGCCGCGGTGTTGTGTGTGTATGTGCGTCCCTGCTTCGGCCGTTCCGTCGGGTTGTGGTTGAGCGGAGGACGGACTGAGCGTCGACATGGCCAGATCACTTCAAGTCACCACTCAGCGGATCGCCGAGAAGCTGACCATCCTCAACGACCGAGGCGTTGGAATGCTCACGCGGATATACAACATCAAAAAGGTGACCGTCCGTACACTTTCCGCGTTCTTCGGACGGTACACGGATCTCCGTGCGTATTCGCCCGGAACCACGGACAAACTATCCGTGAGCTGGGTGTGTCGCGGCGGCTTGTCAGAGTTCTCTTAAAAAACTGCAACTGTTGTTTTGATAAAGCGGATTCACTTCCACAAACTCCAAGCTGTAGGCGACGAGTTGTTTACACCCATAAGTAGTCGCAGAAACCATATAAACGCTGGTTTCAGAGGGTGTACCGCGCGCTCCTGCGTGAAACAATGACTTCGGCCGTTGGCTTCCCTTCCTTTAGTGATTTCATAAACAAGTGGCTTGCTCGTGGGAGATTGCGCTTAACGTGAAACGGCGGTGGACGCTTATCACGGGTAGACGTTCGTGAGCTTACCGAGTTGGAAAACGGGGACAAGCTTGACAAACGTTTACCTGGCCGTGAATAGGGAACTTCGCGCAAATAGGAGTAGGCTGCTGCTTACTAAGTTGCAGAGAAACAGTTTCGGAAACAGTTTCGCCCGAGTTTCGATAGTTTACTGTGCAACGCAGGGGCGTAGCCAGAGAGGGCCACACCGGGCACGTGCCCCTCCCCCCCCCCCCCCTTCCCTTGAAATTTGTGTGTACCATATATATCTGGCATAAATGTGCGATAACACCTGCATGCCCCGCCACCCTCCCTCGATCAAGTGCGTGCTCTCACCCAAACAAATTCCTGGCTAGCCACTGGTGAAACGTTGTTTCATTTTGCGCAAGGCTTCATGGCCACGAGAAAAATGTGTCGTGCAAGCTGCCCCGAAAGCTCTGCAAGCTATCACATTTTCTAAACTTATTACGCAGCTCACTGGAAAATTTGGAGAGAAACAAATTAAAACGTGCCTGAATATGTGCTCCTCTTGTGAGCACACTGACCACAAACAAAATTTGTCTTCTTTGTAAAAAGTTACATAAAAAGCAAAATTTGTTTTCTACAAAAAAAGGTTCAAGCGGTTCGTGTCCCAGACCAGTAATGAAAATGTCGTTCCTTGGGACACATACTAATGGTTTCTTTTTAACTTTGAGGCTTCTAATTTCGTAGTTATGCATTACTTGTGAGCCATGCACTGTGCTAATAAAATTATAAATAAAAGTGTAACGAATGTGCTTGATGTGACTATTTCACTTTGTACAAGGTGCTTGGCAGGAAGCAACACCCTTTTCAAGAAAGGTGTTATTTGAAACAGAGGGTGCTATTTAATGATGAAAAATTCGCAAGCAATTGTACATTTGGAGCGTTGTATCGTTCCAGTCCCAAAATTGGGCAGTTTCCCGCAATAAATTTTGGAGAATTTCAGCGTGTCGGCATATTCGTTGTGCGAGGCAAGATGAGCACTGACGCAGTTCCTCTTATGCACAGGCTTGTGGTGACGCCAAGTCGAAGCCATCGTTCCTCTCTGACAAAAACCTTGAATCGGCCATCAAGCATGTGGTGCGGCGTTTCCCCAACATTGACATCAGGGGCAACAGCGTAAGTGTTGCACCAGGAAAAGACTGTGTTTTTTGTGTGTTAAACGTACCATCGATTTACTGACACTGTTAATAATTATCACGCTCAGGACATATGCATCATGCATAAAGCACATCCATCACCATGACTCGCTGTTTACTCGTCACAATGGTTGTGCTCTCCTGCTTAGCACGAGGTGATGGGTTCGATTCCCATCTATGGCAGCCATGTGTCAGCAGAGACAAAATACAAACATAGTTGTGTATTTAGTCTCTAAACATAGTGTCTAAAACAACGATGCCACGAAAGAACAGCCTTTGGGCTGTTCACCAGGGTTTTTCTTCAAAGTGGCAACGTAAATCGCACTCTGAAAAATATCAAGGTTTACATCACAAAAACCCTGCTTGGTAAGTGGAAAACATTCTGGCACCAAGAATGTTTTATTAAGGTAACTCTGTGCTGCTTATGTATAGGAAGCCATCTAATGCATGTATTGAGGAAGAAGTAACAACCTATATGCAGTGTATGCTAAAAATCACTTAGGATAAAACACATTAGTTACATGTTGTGCTATTGACACACAAGGACGAAAATACTTTTGATAGTTATACAATTGCGCATACATTTACACCCACTTTAATTTTGGGAGACAATTCATTTGTCCTATTTGGGTGTTTTAAAGTTTTGAGTAGAGTAGCAGGCCAGAGCAAGTTATAGCTCTGGCCGACCTCTCTGCCTTTCTGTAGATCTCTTTCTCTCTGTATTATACGACGTTAGCTTTTAGAAAAAATTAGAAAGTAATGTAACTATGATTGCTTCTATTTTGAATTAACGTTTATCACCTTGTGGTTGGCACAGCATAGCTTTAGTTGCTTTTATGGCATTAAACCTAATTTAACTGGCTGTTCTGCTGCCAAGTAACTAGATTGCAAGTTCAGCTTCTGACCACAGCGATGTCATTCGAACTGGGGCACGATTCAAGAACACCTTTGTGCTAGACTTAGGTGCATGTTGGATAACCGCAGATGGTCCATATTAATCCTTAGTCTTTCGCTGTGGAACTTTCGAATGTAAAACTGCTTTCAATTAGTGTATAATAGTGCAATTTACAGGACAGACTTCTTCTGTATCCCACTACAGGTTGGTGAAACAAACAAACGAAAAATTCAGAAAGACATATTATATGGATCGGCCAGCCACGAGCCACAACTGCTTCTTTGCTTGGAGACATATTTGAACTGAAAGGATAAAATGCTAAAATGGATCAAGTACCAAAAGTTGTGCCATACTTGGAGCTAAACGAAATCAATAGTGCAAAATGATAAGCTTTAGAAGTTTGTCTCCATTATATTTATTGCTATTTTGCATAAACGTGTTATAGTATATTTGTTGCAATATATCTATACGACCGTTTCACTTCTTCGGCTTATGTAGGTTGCTTGTATGTAACATAGGTAATGGGGTGCGAGGGCCTCCGTCAAGTTACCCCTTTGGCAGCTTTTTTCTCTCACACCCTTGTGTCAATAGAACATGAAAATAAAGTGAATTGAAATTGAAAATTGAAGCCAAAATGTGTTGCAGTATTCTTGAAATCACTCTCGGCAATGCAAATTAAATGCGAATCTGTTGGGCTAGTTGGCCAGCTTTGCCTTGTCTATTCGATTGGCCGATCTTTGTGATGTGCAGCAACACTGAACTCAGTCTCACGTTCCTTCTGTCTACTCCTGCCTCGTTGTCATCCTGTTTTTTTTTTTTTTAGGGGTGTGCGAATATCAAAATTTTCTGTTCCAAATACTGATCCTCGAATATTGAACGCTATGCACATCCATTTAGTAGCATGTTTGGTTATTTTAACATATTTGAACATCACAATTACATCTTCAGTGGTAAAAAAAATATTACTGGTATGCCAGCTTATACTTAAAGGTTGTGTATTTGACTCATGTTAACTAGAAAAATTGAGTTATTCCCACTAGCTGTCTATTCTTGCCAACCTGTGCCATATTATACAACATCAAATGCGTGCAACCTCAAAGCCATTTGACCCTGTGCCAGCCGTCTCTCATCACATTTGCTGGCAAGCGATAAGCTGGGATGGGGGATGGCGCTGAATATGAGTGCACACTTGATGCTGCGAGTGTGTCCTGCGCTTGTGTGTTTCAGCCTCTTCTTTGCTCTCATCTTGTGCACAAAAAGCTGTATTCTTGATGTCCGCAAACCGTGCCCTTTACTACTGAGAGGCTTGCTTTCTCGCGGTTCTTCGATGTCCAGTGGCCAAGCGTGCTTTACAGGTGAAGTTTCACCAGTAGCACGAAGTTGTCACAAAATTCAGCACAATATCACATATATTCTTAGATTAGATAGAACCAAACGCTAAGAACCGTGTTTGATCCTGCACAACCAGTAATATATTCTATTTGTCTAGAATATTCGTCTCCAACCGAATATTTGAGCATTTTTGAATACCCAGTTTTCATATTGAATACGAATGTTAAAAATATGTTTGTTCGCAATAAAATTCTTGGGGTAACTCAATTCACCTCGCGCGTGTACTCTCAAACTGAAGTCCATAAAAATAACTGTTGCTGCTGAATCTGATTTCTTGCTTACAGGCCCAGCTACAAGCAGTGTTCAACATTCGCCAGGAGATCATGAAGTCGCTGTCACTCTACTACTACACGTTTGTCGATCTCCTCGACTTTAGGGTGAGGTGCAACACATTTCAGTTTTGCAGCTGAAGTTGTGTTCTTGTATAGATATTTTGGGGGAGCTTGCCAATTGACAAACTTCCTTTTCAGGATCACGTCAACGAGCTACTCACCACGATAGACTCCTTCCAGCTTCATCTGGACATTGTGAGTACTTGGCCAGCTCAGCTTATTATGAATGCATTTGAGCTTATAATTTTTGCGGAGTCAGCTGTAGGGAGTTACTTGTTTCCTTGTCATGGTTTCTTGGGTTTGCTGTCCTTCGCACATTTCTTTTGTGAGCAATTGTAATTTGATGTACAGTATGGTTCATTCTTAAAGGGAACACAAGATTAGCATTCAGGCCAATGTATATTCAATATCTAATCAGCTTCACTACATACGATGTGTTAGGTAGAGGCCTATTGATAAAAAAAATATTTTTTGCAGGCCTTCATATAAAATCTGAGCTGGCAGTTGGGGCTGGAGTACTAATTACATGTTCCCTTTAAGTGCCAACTGTACTGTATATTCAGGTGCTCTACGAGTGTTTTTGCATGATGCATTTTTGTGTCCCAACTCTTTGCCTCTCTGTGCACAGACACTCAACTTCGATGTAACCAAAGCGTACCTGGACCTAGTGGCAGCCTACGTGACACTGATGATCCTGCTGTCGCGCGTGGAGGACCGAAAGGCTGTGCTGGGTCTCTTCAACACAGCCCACGAGATGACGCATGGCCACAGCGACAACAGCTTTCCCCGCCTAGGCCAGCTCATCGTCGAGTACGACCCACCCCTCAAGAAGCTCGCCGATGAGTTTGTGCCACATTCCAAGGTGACAGAGGCTTTGTTGATAATTTTATTTACTACGTATATACAATTCTAAGGAGCTGTCTCGTCATTGGTGACAAGGATCTACCTAAGTTCACTGAAAGGCAAAAGCTTCTACCTGAGATCTCCAGTTATTTTGCATGAGCTGAATGCACCAAAAAACTGAATTTAATAATCTTGTCCTCCGCTATGCTTAGCTGTGTCTTCCTTTCCTTGCCACTCGTACTGCGAGACCACCAGTTGTTCTGCGCATGACACTACAATTCCAACTCCACTTCTATCTTTTATCCAAGTGTTTAGGCATTTAACTTTCAGCTGAAACATCCATGCCAAAGCATATAAATGCTGGTGAAAGCCCTCCAAATAAGTGCACGGCAAACCATTGCAGGTTTGTCCGGCATAAAGCCCAGACCACATGTATGCTTGCCAACGGTTGCAGGCTTGCACCTGCGGACCTTGCGTTTGTTGTGCCTAGCAAGGAATGGCAGTTTGCATCTACAACGGATGTGTGCCAATGTGTGGCCTTTTGACAGACATTGTATTGTACGTTGTTAGTGACAGTGCTTCAGAATGCTCAAATGACAAATGCAGCTGTTTTATTTATAGAATCGTTAGATCAGCATAGAGAGTAAAAAAAAAACATATTCTCGTGTGACATAAATCTGCCTCACCGAGTGTCGATTGCACCCCGCCGCAGCTGCATAGACAGTAGTGTGGCAGCCAGAGCCCCGATGTGTGTCTGGAACAGGCCTCCGTGCTCATGCTGCACATGGAATGCATACTATATGTCCTGTGTCATCTGTGCATGAGTCACCAGCACGAGCCTGCGCGTGCTGGCAGGTGTATGTGTGGTTTAACCTTAAGGTTCTCCATCCACATTTTCACTGAGCAGTGCTGTAAGGCTGGTGAAGCTGGTGACAAACTTGTCTCTTGGTGAAGCTGGTGCCACACTTGTCTCTAAAATGCTTACAAGCAATGCAGCGATGGAACAGCTACGCTAGTTGTGCGTAATTGCTCCAAGAACAGTTCTTTGTGCAATCCTGCATAAAAATGAAAGCCTCTTTTCATTGATGTTGCCCTGTTAATAAAACTGGAGCCAATACTGAATGCACATCATCATCATCATCGTGGAAATCAACGAAGTGGCCATAGCCGCAGTTGTAGCCAATGTTGTTGGTCCTCCGTACACAGTTTTCTCACTTTTGTTCTATTTCTCTCCGGTGGTTGTTCTGGTGGGTTGCCGCTGTGCAATCTTGTTGTTTGTGCTGTCTGTGCTGCAGGTTGATACTTCTCGTACCAGCATGCCACTCATCTCACTCTAAGAGGATACCGGATGAAATAGAAGCTTCGGATTAGGTCTAATCACATATTGCTTAGCATAACTGTTGACAGTACCACTTCTCGAATATCTTGTCATACGCGTACTCAAGCACTGGTGCATATTTTGCCCATTAGTTGGTACATTCCTTTCAACACTGTACTATTGGAACAGCAGATTCCGTGGTTGTAAGTTAAAGGGTCCATGACATCGTGGTCCAACAATTCTCTATTTATATTTCTAAGTGAGTGTAGAGGGTCCAATATGGTTATACACACAAAAGAACTGGGCTCTCAGCGCGTATTTTAACCCAAAATTTCAATTCTAAATCGTCTCTTCTCTTCTCCTCCTACTGCCACAAACCGCCATATTGGTAAGCCTGTGTGATGTCAGATACTGCAGGGGCCACCCACCTCTTTGTCGTATGCTTTGAAACAGTTCAAGAACACATTGACGTCTTTCTCCACGCACTCTAGCACCCGGCGACGTAGGAATGGTGTCGCCAGTAAAATGCGCACGCAATTACTTCTCCTGCGCAATAACAAGTAGTAGTAAACCGCAGAGAAGTGCTGGAAACGCTAATGCAAGAATGAAGCAATGCATGGCGGCCATGGCATATTTCAAATAGTACCTGCAGTCATTTCTGGTGTGTACAGTGCACAAAAGCATGGCCTTTGAGAATGGCTTCTGTTGCACAAGGGAGCCGTTTCCAGGGGTGCCTATTTATTTTGTCACCACTCAGTGGTGTCAGACTTCAGACGGTTCAACCGCGACATTAAAAAAATTACTACGAATTACTAATAAAAAAAATTACTAATACAACGCCAAATGAGCTCAAATTTTGCCAGCTTGCTGTGGGATGCGTAAGGTTTGACATACATGCATAATTTAATCTCGAAAATTTGGCGTCATGGCCCTTTTAGAGAGCTTACATTTTCCATGAAGTCATGCTGTAGAGCTTACGCACATGAGAAGTAAAGAAAGCTGCGAAGGTATTTACTGTTGCTGTTGTTTTGTTGCGCACACCCTAGGGCATGGTCTTGTTGATATTTCCTAGTCGAGTTTTCTCTTTCTCCTTTTGGTTTTCTCAAAGCACGGACTGCACAATACATACTGAAAGTTGAAATAGTAAGAACAGCTTTATTCTGCAATAAATAGGTACACTCGCAGTACGAGCAAATCTATTAAAAATTTATGAAACTAGTTCAATAGCTTTTCTTCCCAGATGCCTCTCATTGATTTGTATAAAGCTAGTACCACTGCATTTATCAAATATTTCGGGTTAAGTTTAGACCATGTCTAGTATATAGATGTGTATCAGATTCTGTCCCAAGAGTGCTTGTCACTGTGCCAAATGAGATTTTCACCTGCACCACAAGATCAAAGGGTCATTCAGTCACTGTTCTATACGTGTACGTCAGCCACTTCAGATGCTACTGCAGACTGTCGCACGAATAGGTGCATTCGGCACAGGGGAAGCTGCCGCTTGTTTTGCACAACACAAAGCATGGCCATTATCAGGTGTGCATTCTTTCCTGCCACATTGTCAAGTGTTGGCCAGAACTTGTAGGGAATAAAAGTGCTCTCGCCCTGTCATCCGTCCATCAAATACGGAGTTTTGCATACATGGTTGAACCTTGCGAATGTGTTCCTCGTTGATAACATTTTCACAGTTTTCTCATAGCACAGACCCGCTTCCCATGATGCTGCCATGAGTATGCGCACTTGGCACATTTCCTAGATATACTGCATTGTGTTCTCACAGTCGAAATAAGTATGTGGATGGAGGCTCTTCTCCTTTTGTGTGCAGTATACTTTCTTGAATCCTGAAGCAGTTTTACTTGGTTCTTTGCAGACGCTGTTCCAGGCCTTGCTCTCACTGCAACAGGTGTTTCCTCGGCGCAACCTCACCGCCGATGATTGGCGCAAGAGCCAGATGCTCAGCCTTCTGGTGGCCCCTGCACAGATGCTCACGCCCGCACAGACCGAGACGGTGCGCACTTGTTGGCAATGATTGTCATTGCACCTACATTACTGTGCCAACTGCTTACTTGCTATCGATAAAGTGCAAATATTGTCACTTTGTATTGATGTTTAAGAATCAGAAACACTGTTGAACATGTGAGCTAAGAATCTTGACGCTTTATCGAGCATGCATGTGCCCAGGAAAGTAAGCAACCTTGAAATTATAATGTGTCGTCAGTAATCTAATCCAGTCTCATGACTTAGTTGGTCCAGTATGTTGCATGTGTCACCGTACATTTCAGCTGGTGCTTACATAGGTACAAAATTGTATACTCTTCATCAAAACTATGCGGGCTACATTCCTTGCTTTTGCTAGGCTAACTAGAGGCTATTTAAAGGAGTTTATGTTCTATGCCCTAAGTTCCAATGCCCTGGTTAATGAAAATAACTTTTCTACTCACCATCTATAGATACGAAGTGTCAAACCTCTGGATGGTGAGCAGATGTGTGTTTGTCACTGAAATCCACTGTGTGTCTCGTATCGTGATGCACTGTTTTTGTCTTGCCACCCCATCAAAGCTTCGCTTTGGTATATCCTGGCGTACATGTTCTACAGTTTGATATAGCTTTAGTAACGAGTTGACCTAAAGGCCGAATAGGGAGCATCAACGGAAAAGGTTTTTTTTTTTTAAAGTTTTTCTTAAAGTTTTTCTTAAAGTTTTCTTAAAGTTAAATTTTTCTTAAAGCTTACCATGTGCCCCCCAAATTTGCTTTGCATTTCTGGAGAAATAGAAAGTGTTCATTATCCGAGTAAATAAAATACTGTTTGTGCGGAAAGTGAAACAAGCGTGACTTTTCTTGCATTTTATCGCAGATGCCCTGTGAATACCTCTCCCTAGAGACCATGGAGCGCTGGATTATACGTGAGTGCAGAGTGCAGCCTTGCTTGAAATTCATTTCTTTTTGCGCTTTCGGGCTATGCAAGTGGTGTCAAACTTAAGTTGATGGTGTGTGCAATCGAGGAGTTTGTCTATCTGTTCCTGAAAAATTTGCGAGAACCGTACTAGACGTGAGCCAAAACATAAGCGAATTGCTCCCTGTTGATGTCTCGTAACATGTATTCATTTTTTAGACAGCTGAAAAATTATTTTCCATAGTAGCTCAGTGGCTATGGTGTTACATACCTGCCAGTCTGTGAGCTCTAAAATTCCTAAGAAAACCCATGGGCTAAGCACTCAGAGTTAGGGGGAGTAGGGTATATAATTGTGCACGGACCGATTTAAGGAATTTGCTCCGAGCACGCACCTTTTGCGGTACACGTACCAGGGGGCTCCAGAATCTGGAGGTGGGTTGGGGGGGGGGGGGTAGTGCAGGTCAGAACCCCAGGTTCTATTGCAGGGGGTGCTGGCTCCCTGGGGACAATGTTAAGCCCTTGGTTTGACGTACACACAAACACGCAAAAAACTTTTGTAAGCGAAATGATCCCGCCTCTCGCCTCCACACAGTACACTTCCCAAGTCCCGATGCATACTCATTTTATTAACAAAGGTTTACGTTCAGAAGCAGTGCATGAGAAGCAGCAAATTTAGAACAGCAATGATTTACAAGCAACCCATTGTTCTGAGAACACTGTGTCTTTTGCAGCTATTTTGCTGTGGCTGATTTTGCCAGCTATAGGAACTTGTCTGTATAAGCTTGCTCAAAGCAAGTACTCCTCTGGCGTCCTTTCACCGTGAGGAAACGTTCAGGAATATTGTTGGGGATGAACGCGTGAAACTTTTTCGCAAACATAATTTTTCATGAAGGTTGACCCAACATTCGTCACATCTTAGAACAAGCCCAAATTTGTAAACTCTACGGTTTCAGGAGAGTTGGCTGCTGGTGTGGCCGTTGCATTCTGCTGCTGAGCCAAGGTTCTGGGATTCGACCGTCGACTGTGGCAGCCTCATTCCGATGGGGGCAGAATCTGTGCTTTTGGTGCACTTTAATGAACCCCATGTGGCCGAAATTAATCTGAACTTCCCCCACTACAGCGCCCCCCCATAGCCCGAGTCCTATTTTAGGAAATTGCATTAGACCTCCATAATTTAACTAAACTGTTACGCCTGCTATTACAATGTAAACATGTGGACAACAGGACGCAAATTCATTTCGTGGTTTGTAACAGCTGTCACAGTAAAAACAGGAAAAATGAAATCTCTAATTAGCCCTGCTTGGTGCCTTCACAACACTGCACTGCATCAGTGCAGCAAATGCAAGAGAAGAATAATATAGCCAAACTGTACAGTCTGCCGCAAAAGCTTGCGGAACACAGGCGTTGGGAACAAGGCGAATTCCTGCAAAGCCTCAGCACATGGTCTTGAATTGAGTTTCAGTGTAAGGTAGCCTTCGCAACCTACCCAGTGATTCAATAAATTAGAACCTTCTATTACTTAACACAACAGAAATTATTTGCCATGGGACTCATGGCCCATAAACTTTTGTGACTGACTGTACATGTTGCTTCAGCGAACTTTATGTTGGAGATGTGTGAAGTTTTATAGGAAGTACGCGGTGGGAAAATGAAGCAAGCATTAGGCACCAGATAAAAGGGTCATTGCTTATGCGTGACAGCTAATAAGTATATTTTTCGAAGAAACAGCTGTCAAGATGCAAGCTGGATCCTTCTCCTCGTAAAACAGAAACATGATGTTCATAGTTTCAGACGTTCGTATACATAGACTCTATGGGGTATGTGGCAGTGTTGCGAAGGCGTCCAAGTTACGGGCATGTCCAAAAAATTGGGCGTCAGAGAAATCGGCCATTGTCTGTAAAAGGTTTCACAAAGAGATTGGAACATTTCACCCGATAGTCTTTATTTGTTCTCTTTTTGTCATATCAAGATGTCTTTCTTTATAGAGAAGACATGAAAGAAGACACAAACTTCTTGTTCCAAGCAGGAAATGGCAGCATTCGTTCAAACTTTGCTTGTTAGCCACCCGAGTTTTCCCACTTCCCTTCAGCTTACGTACAGCGGCTGACGCTCTGTGTGGTGCCTCCGGCCCTTTGCAGTGGGGTTCCTGCTGCTGCACCCATACCTGCAGCAGCCCCCTGCGCAAGCGTTGTTCCTGCAGGCCCTGTCCAATGGCTGGGCCCTCACACTCTTTCGGGACGAGCTGCTTGCTGTGCACCCGTATGCGCAGCAGTTCTTCGAGGGCCTCAAGGGCCACAGCAAGCGTGCCTCAGAGGTCAAAGAGGCCCTCGGCCAGGCGGTGCAGTCGGCGCCCCTCGTCCACCGTGAGAGGCGCAAGTTCCTCCGGTCGGCCCTCAAGGAGCTCGCCCTTGTGCTGGCTGAGCAGCCTGGTCTGCTTGGACCAAAAGTGAGAGCTCTTGTCCTGCAGCACCGCCTCGTGCAAATGTGGGAAATCGCTTTTGAGAAAAGGCAGATAGGTCGGCCTATGGTAAATGTCTTCTAGCCTTCTATACCGTGCTCAGAAGGGAGATGAAAAAGGTAAAGAAATAGAGTTAGGAGTGGTGATGCAGTGGAACCTTGTTGAAATGTAGAGACCACGAAAAAAAAATTTACGCAGGAACTCTGCTGGGAGTTGTCTAGGTATGCGTAAGGACTGCGCGACTTGCTCATCTCCATGCAGCCTGATGTCATTATCAATGTTATGAAACTTGATCCGATCAGTACAAATGACAGTGCTGCGGCGACATGAACTGCTGCGGATGGCGGCGCAGGGTAAATTGATGACGCAAGCAAACTACTGCAGGTGGTGGCACCAGGTGCGCTGATGACGTTCCGGTCATTATAAGCAGTTATTGCTCTTTAGCGCCTTATCCATGAGCGTCGAACCATTATGAACTGTGATCAAGCACACTCCAGTGGTGGCTGTGCCTGGCACGGCCGTGAACACCGTATTTTGAAGGTGTTCTGCGATGGCACCAGAGAGTGCCGACTGCTGACAGCCTCGTGGGCTCTGTGTTCTCACTGCCGAGTTTCTGTTGAAGAGAAACGTGCGGGCCCCAATCTTGAAAATGATCTGCGATGGGGGCTCAGTGCAGTGAGTGCTGACAGCTTTGTGCGCTCTGTGTTCTTGCTGCATGGCTCGCGTTGAAGGAAGTGGCAGCACAAGGGTGAATTGGCTAGCCACTGAGGGCGCTATCTAGAAAGTGATAGTCCTACGGGACAGATGGACAGTTTTCTTGTTGGGTAAGCATAGAAATGCTTACGCTTTTAAAAACGCAGTAACCGCCAGGCAAACGTAATAATGAGGAAAGCCCCAAATCGCAACAGCAACGTCATAAACCGCTCTGCGCACATGTATAAATAAAAAGCACTGTCTTGTTATAGTGGCCCCTTAATACTGTTAATATGCTTCACTGCATAACACGGCCGCATTGCAGCGAAACTTATTTTTGAGAGCTGGCAAAAACTACAATCGCGTCGTAACATGCCTATCGGGACTGACAATTGCGTACTTCCGGCATTTTGTACTTGCACATTTGTCTCTGCACCACTGACTTTATGTGACTGCCACATTCAAGTGCAACGTAGGGTGCGGGAATATTACAGAGTGGTAATATATGAAATAGGAACATAATACATAAGAGTCAATGAGCTTTAGGTTGGGATCGTGAAAATGTGATGCAGCAGCCGGGAAAATGCAACAGCAAGGAACGTATCTATAGGGCACTACTGTAATTAGGATGGGCAGTCAAACTTTGCTGTAACCCTCAATAATGCCTCAAAACACTAATTTAAGTTTGAGAAACTTAATGAAAAGTTCATAGTTGGGTCCTTGATATACTTGAGTGAAGTTCCAGCTTTGGATAGCTGAAAAAAAACAATTACTAATTGAATAATTACTATACTAGTAAAGTTTTTACTCGGGTAGCTCCTGATTGTTTTTTTTTTGTACAAATGTAGTCTCCATGATTAGAAAAAAATCTGAACAAGTTCTCTTTCTTTTTTTTTTTTAATGTAAAACTGTTTCGAGATTACAGGGGCATACAAATTCGTGTACTGAATGTCTGTTTAATGCTGCCAAGCGTGGGGTGGTTCTTGCACTGCGAATCGAGCATGGCTTGGAACACATCAGCACACTACGGCACTGCAACAGCAAGTGAACTTAATTGCTGCCTCACATTTCCAGAGTAAACTCAAGTGATGATACAAGATGGACACAACAACTTCGGCAGCAGCCTCTAGAACTACCTTGAAGTTTAACCCGTTTTGCTCTGAAATTCCAACAGCACATGGGGTGCTCTCTCTGTTGAAACAAAGGGTAGCCAAACACTAAGTATGACGTCTTCAGTTCACACAGTAGAATCTCGGTGAAATGGCTCATACGAATTTTGGGGTGGTACAGACTTTTTTGTTGGCCCGGGCCAAGTTGCATTAGAGTACAAGGTGCTAGAATTTGAATGTAGGGAACTGCTTTTCATTCTGCGGCCACCCGTGCGGCTGCTGAATGTGCTCCGACTCCACGGTGAGGTGACGGCAAAAGGTGCGGATGGCGGCGCAGCAGTTGACTGCAGCACCGGCTGTCATCAGTCCAGCCAAACGGCCGCGCAGCACTGTGTGGGTTGCCAGCCTTGCCTGCTTGCTGTGCTTTTGCTTTGCAAGTGCAGATGGTCATGCAGGCTTGGGTCGTGGGACAGGCTCGAATGAGCTGCGCCAGCCATGTTGTCTTTTTCTTTTATACTTTGTTTTCGTGTCCATACGCCGTGCTTTGCGATAGCTGTGCTGTTGCAGCAAATGCCCACTTGCTGTATTCGCAGCTCTGTTCCCCAACTCTTCGGTGGTACTAATGGCGAAAAATGTCGCCCGAAAGACGGCTTCACGGCAGGTAGAGCGGTGCTGCCGTGAAACCACACCTAAAGGTGAAATTTGCACTGCTGTGAAGCCACACCTCAAGTCTAAATTCGCGTAGAACTCGCACCCCGATTTTAGCATTAAAATTAAAACATTTTTGGTGCGTGTGCACCCAAAAATATAGTAATCTTTAAAACACGTGTAATCGCAGCTTCAGTTTTGGCGAACAAGTCGCATCGCATAAAGTCGAGGCAAATACGAGTTCGTTTAGTTGCCTATTCATTTTTGCACTTGCTTGGTTATTCAAACATATTATTCGCAGAGGTTGTATGGCTTCCCGGTAGCTGTGCAGCTGCTGTGGTTTGCATCGACGCAGCACTAAACCATAACTTTGGTGGCTGGCACCCATTGAAACAGCACTGGTTAGGCCTGACAGCCAAGGCAGGTGTGGTGAACGGCAAACTGTCACAGGAACTTTGGCACTCAGCCTTGATCGGATGCCGAATCATATGCTAGATTTAGGACAGCAAAGTGACGAGCGTGCCTTTCAAGTTCGTTTGTGCACTTAGAGAAATTGAATTTGCACAACACAGCATAAATTGCCTGTGTCACGCAGGGAAGGCTGACTGCATTGCAGTGATGCATGATGGACGAATGCAAAATGCTCCTGCACCTCAACCACTGCAAAATCTTAAGTGGGCTGAAGCATAGTAGTGAGCGAGAGCTTATAAACAAATTTTCCATTCTGCTGTATAGTTCTAAGAGATGCTGAACTTGTATGTTTGCATGAGAATATGTGAATAATGGCACTTCGAAAATCATCTAACTCCACAGATGAGCCCGTTTGCTAGTAAAGAACCAACTTTTTGATGTGAAAGCGTCAAATGGCCCATTTAGCGAAAAAGCTGGCAGCGTTTGTTGCAGCAAAACAGCACATAAATTCCTATTGGCTGCGGCGCCACTTCATGAGCACGCTTCAGCGGAACAGAGTGGGTGAAAGGGAACAACTGCTGGCGTGTCAGGTGTTGCGTGAGGGGAGGGGGCATCGTCGCAATGCCACGTTGCTCTCGCTCTTGGCACCAGCATGCCTGGACGGAGCAGAGCGGGGGAAAGGGTACACCTGCCGCTAGCTGTAGCACGCCAGGTTTTACACGAGGGCAGGGTCTCTCATCGCGCACAATGTCAATGGCATGCGGAGTTGGCATCACAGGCTGCTGTTACTTTCTATATCGGGCAGCATGTACTTGCAGCACTTGCAGCGCAAAGCTTGGACTGCTCAGCAGCGTTCACTTGGACTATAATGCTTTTACATTCATAACTCGTAAAGAGTGCTTAGGTGCCCTCAGAATTTGTTAAAATTTGTCAGCATCTGGCACTTGTGTCAAGGTTTTATGCCAATCCCACAAATATCTCAACTGTTAGCTTCAACTTCGCTTCAAACCACAAAATTTGTGTTCATTATTACTTTCATAAGCCTATGAGAAACACTTTTGCAACACAGGGTCAATTTAAAACATTTTTCAAGCTGTATGCCACACATTTCAAACATCATATCATACTTATGTTGTTGCTTGTCGTTGAAGGGCATAACCATCGCCAACATCAAGTTGTGGGGCTTTGCTTCTCTGCTTTGCAGGCATTGTATGTGCTGATGGGACTCTCTTTGGCACGTGACGAAGTGTGTTGGCTCGTGCGGCACAACGAACTAGGACCGCCATCTCGTGCCCCGGGGCGGTCGCGGAGTCTCCAGGGTGAAGACCTGCTCGACCGGCAACTCCCAGAGCTTCTCTTCCATATGGAGGAACTCCGCGGACTTTTCCGCAAGTACAGCCAGGTGCGTGCAAGAAATGCGTGTTTTAATTTTTCCTCAGGTCAATTGGCAACTCTAATAAGGTTCTTGGTATCTACTGTTTTGACACCTGCCTCTATAACCTTATTTCTGACTAGTTTTGAAGTTGCCTGTGATTCGTTGTTCGTGAAAAATGAGACATTTTGCTCAGAGATGGTGCCCTTTAGTCCTTGGAGTGTCTCGGGTGTCTGCATGCTCTGTGCCAGAGGCTTTTCTAAAATGAATCAAATTTAGTTTCCATCTGCGCAATGTATTAGTAGGCTTTAGATTCAAATGGTGTTTATTGGCTATATGTCGCTGAAAAAACAAAGCTTCCCTAATCTGAATGTTGAAAGGAAAATTAATAGTTACACTAATTAACAATTCGGACTCTTTGTCACTACCATTGTTACTCGAACAGCTCCAATAGTTAGTGTTGGAGCCCTCCAGATCAGAATTCATTTAGTTTCATTTGCATTTATTATACGCTCAAGGCTTTTGAAGGCTTTACAGAGGGGAGTGGGTTACAGGTAAATTCAAAACAGTAAGTATTACAGGAGAAAAAAATACAACATAAAATATAATTCGACAAATAATTCAGTAGGAATACAATGAGCAATTACAAAAGCTATTACAAAAAAAGGTCAAGATATACATGTACATGAAACCATATTCTAGCAAGTAATGTTGGTTAAGGCATCACGAAACAAGAAATTATCACTGATAGATACAACGTTTGTGGGAACAAAATTAAGTCCTCTTGAATGTATACGTCATTAAAAATCTAAGTGGGGTTCTTGCGCTAGTTTGCGATGTTGGAGATACAAAAGAGAGATACAAACATTGGGATACAAATGAGCAACACTGATGGATATAAGAGGGATAAGCTTTATCACGCCACCTGTTGTGTACAAATACAAGCTGCCATGAAATTTGAGTTTATCCTACTTCTGTACAGATAGTGCGGCTGGTGCATGCATTTCCACGTTTTCAGAAAAGACAGGGAGTAAGTGTAGATTGTGGCACAGCTTTGTTCGGGAGTGGCAAAGGATGTGCTCAGACTCCTAGGGGAATTATTAGAAAGATTTAACTTGTCTGCAGATGTCCTACTGTTTGCGTTTACGGCGCTACCAGAAAAATTATGGTAGCAACAAAGCTGGTAGCGACCCAGTGTTTAACAAGAGAGCACACAACGCTAATACCGCAATGACCTGCCGTATTTTCCTTAATGCCGCTCAAGCCCCATTAATTTCCTTTAAAGCCCTTTAAGTTCCTTTAAATTTAGGCATTAATTATACACATCAAAGTTTGGTATGTGCTCTTGTAACCAATCCACGTGACACCCATGTGCAGGTAGTGCAGCTGTACTACGTGCAGTACCTGAACGGCTTTGACGCCCCAGCACTTGAGGCGGCACTCCAGGGCATCCCAGGCATTCCAGAGGAAGATGCAGCATTGCTTTCAGCGGCCTGTTCACAGGCGCGAGCCCTGACAGCTCCCATCAACACCGACAGCCCTCCGCCAGACCTGCGTGGCCTGCGGCTGGACTGGTGCCGTCTTCAGCTGCATGCGTGCGCCCAGCGCCATGCGTGGAGCCTGCGCGAGCGGCCGCATTTAGCCTCGCTCATGAACACGCTAGTGTTCCACACCAAGATGGTGGACTTCCTGGACCGGATCCTTGTCGAAACCTCTGACCTATCTATATTCTGGTTAGACAATTTCTCTGTAGTCTGGCTGAACCTCTCTGTGTCCAGGTGCCATGTTATGTAGCCTTCTTTTTTTAATAGTCGTAGTTCTTGTCCTTTGTCATTAGCTGGCGTGACGCCAAGCCTTTGTGTTTGCCAGTATTAGCCATTTGTTGTGACGGTTAAAAAAAAATGAAACGAAGGAAAAGAATCCCTACATGATATGACCTTTGATTTAAATTTATCTTCTAAGCAAACTCAGATGGTCTTGTTTAGAAACAAATTCGGGACAAATGCTTTTAAAAACCTGGCTGAACGAATACATAAGCTTTTTGGGGGGGAAGGGGGGGGAGGGGAAGGTTTGTATAAAAAGTCCAGGAAGGTTTGCAAAGAATGCTTCACTTTAAAAGTATCTCACATTATACTCGTGCAGATACGATGTGCCTCTATGTGTGCTTCAAGTGCACACAGCATGCTGAACTGTCTGTATTGCATCTTTCCTTTAATGGTGCAGTTTCTTCAGTCGAGCCTTCGAGGACCAGTTCCACCTGTGCTTGGAGTTCCCGGCGCAGACGCGCTACATCATTGCTTTCCCTCTGATCTGCGGCCACTTCATGAATTGTACTCATGAGCTTTGCCCCGAGGAGGTGAGGTGGTCCATGGCTCTCTGCATGCACTTGTCTAGACTTACCTGATATCATATGATTCTGTGAATTGTACCCCAGCACAGCATGTAGTCGTAGTAGTAGTACAGTAAAGCCTCGTTAAACCATACCCGCTTAAACAGCAGTTTCATTTTAAAAGTAGTAAAGTCAAATCCCCGACTCAGCGGCCATTGAACATAATATGTTTTGTATCCGCATAAACCGTACCAGCTTATTGCGGATGCATCGGTTAAAACGTAGCATTTAAACTTTTCGTTGCGCAAACACGGCGATGCGTCGTCTCCATTGGGCGGCCTGGCAGAACAACAAGCCTCAGAGATCGGAACAACGGCCTCCAAGCGCCCTGTGCGTTTGTGCGTGAAGCCACATCAACATCAGCATCATTTCGACGCCGTGCCAGAGAGCGTTGTGGCGTCGTGCAAGCGAGGACTTGCATCATTCCCAAGCTTGGATAAGAAAGACGCCGGGTGCTCAGCATAGAAGAAACATCGTCCGTGCTGTCGAACGTGACACGAAGAAGTCAGCGCTGGCACGCGACAAGGATCTGCTGTTAACTACGCTGTATGGCATTTGGAATGTGAAGAAGTTGCTCGGCAGCGCTGCTGCGACCGCGAAGACATGTCGGCTACGAGGTTCGACTTTTCGCCATCGTTGCCTCTGTTGTTGCTGAAGTGTCGCCTAGCGACAGTGATAAGGGCGACACGGAAAGTGACAGCACGGGCGATTCAGGCCCGACAGTGGCAGAAGCTACGTGTTACATCAGCCTAATGAATGCAATCGTCGCGACGAGAACAGAGGCACGATAGCATAACTCTATTCCAAACGAAAAGTATTCCAAACTCCGGCACCCAGCAATGAAAATGCGCCCCGGGGACTTCTGCAGCACTACTGCGCGCGTGCACGGAGAATACGTAACGCGAACGAGGAATCTGCCATGCGAGTGTTTGCCGAAAAGAGGGGACTGGCTGAAAAGCTGGCACGCAGCTTCAGTAAGTTTGAGGCCGCTGTCGTCGTGCTAGGCCGCCGCGGCATCAAATGAAAACACTTTTGTCGCGCGAAGTAAATAAATACTGCATGTTTTTTCCCCTTTTTATTGCACTCTCTCTGAGTTCCGTTTTCGAAAGGTAAGTGGGCGATCTCATGCTGTTTCGGTTAAACAGTATTACCGTTTAGTACATAGTTTTTCCAAGCTCCAGCCAACTATGATTTAACGAGGTTTCACTGTAGTAGTAGTAGTAGTAGTAGTAGTAGTAGTAGTAGTAGTAGTAGTAGTAGTAGTAGTAGTACCTACAGTTAATTTCGGATATATAGAATTATTGCCTATATCGAACTATTCGACATCCCTTTAGAAATTTCATGTACATGTATAGCCTTGCACTATGCGTATATCAAACTCCCGTTCAGTGCCGCATTCGATATATCGAACGTTGCTCCACACTGTGCTCCCGTAAGTGCGCTTCTCCTAAAGGGCATGTGCGTCTTCGCATCATTGGAAGTATTTGTGCTGATGAAATGGCATTGTTTTGGCAAATGCTGGCAAACAAGACATTGAACCTTATATGCAGGAGTAAAATGGGCAAGTGCGTCTTAAAATGTGGATGGCTCGTGCAGCAAGGGTCTTATTTGTGCTCCGTGATGACAAATTTGTTTTAGTAAGCTTCACTGCAGTGCAGCTGGGTGTGTGGTGAAGGATATCAATAATGTAACAACTGTTGTGCTCAGTTTGCTCAGTTTGTATTATTAATCTTGCTCACTCGCACTTGTTCCTATCTATAACAGTGGTATGTTCTAAAGCACAGAAATAAGTATCAGACAATATTAGGCAGCGGATTTCTTGCTTTTCACTGCAAAACGTGTCCATGTCGGCCATGCCTGCCACTTCTAGAAGATACCACTGTTATAGATAGAGATAAATGGGAGTCTGTAAGAATAGAAACTGAACAAATCCTTTTTGGCCGCTGACCAATGTATCAGCAAACCTTCACTATCATTGTCCGTGAGAGAGTTAGATTATCTGCCAATACCTGACCGCATTTGCAATCTGTCATCATGTACGTGTATCTTCATGGTTGATATCGCTGCGAACTTGGTTATTTGGTGTATAGGCACGACCTACCCCAGAAATAAATTGTCGTTGTTGATAGTCAGTGCTTGTCTTCACCTTTGTTTCTTCTTGTGTCCTTGTTTTGCTGCGCTATCCTGATACCTTTCCATAACGGAGATGTTAGCACCGCCAAGTATGTCTTGTAGTATTTCCGCGAATGGCATTTTAGGGTTGTGTGAGTGGCCAAACCGAATCCGACCCCGACCCTCACTTAAACAGATGTTTATATTAGTTTGCATATAACGAAACCACTGCAGGCCACATTCGGCCATCACAGAAAGACTGTCATGGTAACGGCACGAACAATTCATCTCTGTGATTCACGGGCACACAGTGCACACTGTACGCATTTCTTTTGTCATCGCAGAGACACATCAATGGGAATGAACTCGCCTGTTCTGCAGGCCTAAAGCCACTTTTGAATCTAAACTTGTCTGCCTTGTTGACTTGTTGCCAACGTATGATGATCGGGCATTTAAACGGTGTATTATAATGGACACATGGTCTGGCATGTTCCCGCACAATTCGCAATACAAATTTGCTGTTGGCGGCACAACGCACCAAGACTGGTTTGCTCCTGCGTTGTGTTCGTTTCTTTACCTTATCCTGAATAAAAACATGCAACAAGCCCATCAATGTGCACTGCGGTTTCATGGCTCAGAGACATGGACTTTTAGGGTTTGTGTTGCAATAAGGTTATCAAGAAACATTGCGCAGCATTAGTGACTTGACATTTGTCTGCAAGAAAACAAAAAATAAGTAAGCCTTTCTGTGTTTTACACTAACTTGGTGATCAGTAAATTCCCGCTTTTCGTGAGTTCCGAAGACTGTCTGAGATGTGCCGAGTTTTCAGATAAGCTTCTGATAGGCATATTTTATATTTCAAATTAGCAGGAAGGCCTTCTTCTTCTCTCTCGAGCGTCGCTTCACCTCGTCTTCTTCTTGTAGACGCCGACAACGGCCACCTGCGATGCAAGTGCGTGCGGCGAAAACACGTGCCATTATTTTTTCGTCTTTTCCTCCAATACGCCGTTGTTGTCTTGAGGGGGGCAGACGAACCTGCGCGCGTGGTTTAAATGTTTCTGCCTAGTATCAATACGTCAAACTATTTCACGATCCCCTTCGAGTTCGATATATCTGGGATCGACTGTAGTGGTAGTTTATTGTATTAAGAACAAAAGGAGGAGGGAAATGGAGGGCAGCAGTCATTGTAACCATCTCACTTCCAAGTGGACACCTAAACTGTCCTGTGGCCGGGAGAAAGACGTAGGCTAAGAGAACAAAAAGGGGACTGTAAAGTTACAAAAAAAGTAGTCCTTAAGAAAGTAGCAGGTCGTAAGTGAAAAGGTGATTCTCCTATAAATACAGGACACAAATGACAGGACCGGCGCCGCTCCTGTCATTTGTGTTCTTTTTCTGTCCTGGTCTATTGCACCTTGCTCTTTTCATTCAAGCCCTAGGCTGTTTGTCTTAGGGCTTGATGATCTCGAAATAAACTACTGCAAGGTGTGGGACTGATCTAAGAACTCCATTGTGCTCCTGCATTCACCCTTCCTTGTAACCCTGGTGGCCACCACAATGTGTCGGGCACGAGTGCTTTCACATTTCAACCACATCAAGCAGCTGCCCATGGACCCACCGTGGTTGCTAAATGGCTAGGTTTTGGGCTGCTAAGCAATAGGTTGCGGGATCGAATATGTCCTGACCACGGCGGCCGCATTTTGATAGGGGCAAAATGTGAAAACACTGATGTACTTAGATTTAGGTGAACATCAAAGAACCCCAGGTGGTCCAAATTTCTGGAGTCTCTCATTACGGCGTGCCTCGTAATCAGATTGTGGTTTTGGCACGTAAAACCCCATTAAAAGAAAAGAAGAAAGCTGCCTCTAGAAGTTCAGCTCAGAGCTTCTTCTCGTAATGGTCGGTTTTCATTTCATGGAGTTAACGCCATAGATAACTAGCTACTCTGGTCCTGACAACTGGAACATGACGCTGGTGAACACATTCCTGGAAGACATGTTCAAGGGCACTAAGGACATGTTTGTGCCCATCTGCAAAGTGTAGCACTACTTGCAAATCAGCGTTCACTCTCTTTCACTGTCTCAAAGTTACCAGACAAGCCCTGTAAGCCAGCTCTGCTGCTTCCTCTTGTCCAGAATTATGAAACATCGTTCCAGCACACAAATGAACAAGGACAAGAAGAGAAAGACAACACGAACGCCAGACTTCAAATGAATTTTATTCATGGAAAACGGGGCTTTAATGTACACAGGGGCGAGCTGGCGAGTCGTTCAGTGTAGAGAACGAGCCCTGTAGAACGCTCATAGTAGAGTGAAGTCTCGTCGGTCTTATCTAACACTGTCACTCCTGCATGCGACCGGGTTGACGCAGCGTCACCACATTGGCGACCGGAGCCTGACGCTGGTGAACGCGTTCCTGGACGAGATGTCCAAGGAGGCTAAGAACATCATCACCACCATCTGCGATGAGCAGTGCACCCTGAGCGACCGTCTGCTGCCCAAGCACTCGGCGCCCCACATGGCTCTGCTGGCCATGCACCAGCGCAAGCAGCGCACCGACAAGAAGCACCGGCAGGGTGCAGGCGGTGCACAGCCCAACGCGCCGCGCGACAAACCCGGCGCTGAGAGCTACCGCCGCACCCGCGAGGAGCTTAGCACGTGAGTGAAAAAACAAAAACTAAAGGCTCTTTGCATGAAACTGTGACTGAAAGAACTTTCGGTGCCAAGTTGGGGTCTCTCCTGCATGCGTTACCACTGACGTATTTATTTATTTATTCAATACTGCCAGCAGCCTTCTGGAAGCCAAGGCAGGAGTGGTACAGCTTTGTGAACAAGTACAAAGTTAACATACGTCATCGGGACGTCAAGGAGTGCTACACCATGAAACCTCATTACTACGAATGCCACATTAACAAACTTTTCAGATTAATTAACTTTTCGGAAATCCCCTGCTGACTGCTTATAGATTCAATGTAAAAATATTACAGTATTATGAACTTCAGAATATCAAACCTTTCAGAATAACAATTGTTATTCAGTTTCTGTGTCACGTTAACAACGCCTCAGTACTACAAACTAATATTTTGAAATATGGCGATTCTTAGATTTCCGTGTATCCTCTATGGCAGCTGGAACAGTAGGCTAGCAGACGACAAGGTGCACAAAGCGGACATCGCAGCACATGGGTTCGGAAAACCCGAGACGGCGCCAGAGGGAAAAAAAATGCCGAAAGGGGACTTTTTTTTTTTTCTATTGCGGAGGCAACGACACGTTAGGTTTTACGAGCGCATGCTCCACCCAGACAAGTGTCGCCTAGCGACAGTGGCGCGTCTCTTCCTTCTTTCCCCCTTCTTTAAGCGCACGCCTCTTCTTTCACGCTTCTTTCTGATGCTGTACCAGCTACACACTCAGAGAAACGTAACCTTCATGCTCGCGGGGATGCCTTATGGTTGCATTTTCCGGGCTGTCGTTCACGTGCACTTGCACTTTGGAATAGTTAAGGTGTCCGCCTCAAGTGAGGCAGTTGCGGTGTACACGGGGGCAAGGAATGTGAAAAACAAACAAGAATAAATGGTACGCTTTATAGACGTCATGGAGCTTCTTTTTTGTGAAGTGTTTTTCACAGCGTCTGCATCTCTCCTGCATACGGCGCTATATGAGGTGGTGTGTGGCGGTGGAATCTGTCTAAAATAGCAACGACATAGGCCAAGAGCCAACAGCGATGTTTTCTGGTATAGCTCATGGGGTGACAACTGATGGGTAGATAGGCGAAATGATCCATTTGGAGGCTTTCACTATAACGACCTTTCAGAATAACAAACAATTTGCCACAGTCCGATCAAATTCGCTATATTTAGATTTCACTGTAGTAAACTGACTAGCAGGCTGATAAGTAGCAAACATAATAGGAACAAGTAACAAGCAGAAGAAATTAACTCACGTCCGTGCAGTCAGAGTTTGAATTATTGCGCAATGCACTGTAAGGTTCGGTTTTCCCTATACATTAAGTCCATGGGGCCGGTGGCAGCTGGGGCCGGTGGCAGTCCATGCCAGTGGCAGTCCATGGGGCCGGTGGCAGCGCTGCAGAGCTGTCCGAATAATCAAGCACGTCTGCATTATTGGTCGGCAACTGTGGTGTGATTTTTTTCATTGTTGATCTTATGTTTAAAATAGAAAGGTAGTTTCTTTCATGTCATATGTCATGTATGCGCATTTTGAAATGTTGATATTCGTGTTCCAAGTGCAACACCAGTAAGACACTGCAGCCAAGTAGTTATTAAGAACAACCTGGTCATTTTCGGATTTGATGCTGCTTTAGAAAACTCAGTCATCTGCAATGAAATGGCTATTTACAGGAGAATTGGATAATAGGTCATTTAGTAAATAAAACAAAGGAGTGGTCCTAAATGTGAGCCCTGTGAGACTGCGAATAAAACTGGCAGCAAGGATGATTTAGGTGCTCTCACCTGAATATACTGATGTCTGTCAGATAGACACTAGTCAAGCCGCAGTAATATCTTCTCATTCTTTAGAAGCTTCCGTAGCGTTACCATGAGCCTATTGTGTAATATTCTATTAAATATTTTCTTGTGGTCTAGGAAAATAATGCCGGTATGACCACCTTCATCCAGATCGGCATATGCACTATTGGTCATCAACTGCTATCTCAGGTGCATATTGACGAAGTCGTGGCTGCACGGAGCAGATCCTATATGCCTTGTTGAAGCCCTTGTGTTTGCTGCAGCACCATATTGTGGCGTTATCTAGCATACGACGAGTAAATGATGGCTGTTGCCCATGAGATTTTGGGTTCACTTTTGCATCTTTTTTTCTCTGTTTAGACATATGACAAACAAGAGGCTTCAGACAAAATAACACAAACTAGGGCTAAAACCAACATGACTCGCAAGCATAATCCACAACTGCAAGTAAAAGAGACGTGCTCTGTATAACCCAATGACAGGTAACCAAGGCTACCAAACTGCCAGAGTGAACTGTGATTGGTCACTCAAGTGATGTTTGCCATACGTATAGGTTGATTTCACTGGTGTCTTAATAGTGACTTTGAAGTCGAAAGGAACGAAGTCAATTGAATTATTCAAGCAGGTCAAATTGCAAAGGAGTAAAATGACAGTCACATTTTCAGCGCTTAATTTGTATAAACAATCAACCGTTGTCTGCTTTCACTAAAAAAATTTTAGATTGTGCAATGCAAGGTATGTTGATGCATTGAAACACCTTTGTGGTGTTATGTGAGGACACCGCCTGCTCGTCACCAGAAATAAAAAGATCACTTGTCATTGACTTTTCTTTTTTGGAAATTACCTGCTCTAGCAGTGCCTGTGGCGCCCCTACTTCATGTGGTTCTTAAATTCGTAATATGAATTTAGGCTTCTTGAGCACCCTGCTTGCTGTCATGTCTGCCTTTCTTTTCTCCTAAGAGAGCTTGTTGATGTGAATGATGGATCTTGAAATGAGAAGTGGTATGCAGTACTGTTTGACGACACCGTGTTGGAGGCGTTCCTGTGGATTTGGGTGTTTCAATTTGCACTTGTCATGCCTGTCGTCATCGCAGGATGGACAAGCTACATATGGCACTCACGGAACTGTGCTTTGCCATCAACTACACCTCCAGCATCCATGTGTGGGAACACACGTTTGCGCCCAGGGAGTACCTGGCGCAACACCTTGAGAACCGCTTCAACAAGTAAGCTTTTTTGGGGCGGTTTTGCACTAAGCAACTTTAAAATTTGAAAATTGCAGGGCCCACAGACACAAAAATATTCTATATTCACTTGTGTAGGTGTACGACCTGCTCTTGTGTAAGACCCACGTCCCTATTTCAAGGTGAAAAACATCTAAAAAAAATAGACAGACTCAGCTGTAGTTGACGTCTATGTAATGTGAAGCATACAGGATTTCTTGAGAATGTTTGTATGAATAATGTAGCTGCTGCGTAGCAAACAGTTATGTAGAGATTATGTGCTGTGGTGCCTATATTAAGTAAGACAGAATGTTTGTAATGGCAAATTGGGAGATGGAAAACAAAGTGAGACCGAGTGCCACATAACCAGTAGCCCCTGTGGCACACAATTTTAGATGGAAGTACTACTGTGATTGGCCCACCAAAACAGCAATCAGGGCAGGCAGGCAGCCTGCCTGTCTGCCTGCCCACAAAAAGTGACTGCACTGAAAGAAGAATGTTTTGCAATAAACGTTTATGCAAAAATTTGATAATGAATGCATGATATTCCATGTCCATTGATAAGGCACGAAAAGCTTTAAATTTGCCAGATAGTTTAACAGCATAGACGGCACTGAGGGCAGTCAGGTTTTGGCTTAATCATGAGGCTGTAGCCACCATTTGCCTTATTCTATGCATCATTCGCAGTGTTGTTAGTGGTTTAGCACAACTTGCACAACTTGCACAACTTGGGTGAGAGCACAACTTGCACAAGCTGCACTGTGCCAAGATTCAGAAAAAAAGAATGTGCGGGTCTTACATGAATAAATAAGTTAGCGTAAATAAATGTAGATAAGTGCAGAGCAGTGCATGTTTGCCATGCCTCCAATGATTTTTCTTCTGCCTATCGCATTTAAAGAATGAACCACTTTTTTTCAGATACGTTATGTGCCTTTTTGAAGCCCTTTTGATACCTCTGAACACTGAAGTTTTGTTATTTTTACTGTGGGTATACACGTGAAGGTAGACAGTTGGCCTTGTCACTGCAGCATGATTATAATTGTACTGCATGGGAGCACGGGGCATACAAGCTGAGCAGACGGCACACAGTGCTGACTTCAAGCAAGGGCTTTTGTGAGTCAGTGCGGCCTGCTCTCCCTGGGTATTCTGTGTTCCCGTGCTGTACATTTTCTTTGCAATTACCTCCACATAGAACTACTTGCCGATCGATGGGAAGGCTCAGTTCACCGCATTGCGTTCACTCGTGAATGAAGGCAGCATGCGTCACGTAGTGTGTCCATTGTGTGCGCAGGGCGCTGGTGGGGATGGTGATGTACAATCCAGAGAGCCACGAGATAGCCAAGCCCTCTGAGCTGCTTTCCAGTGTGCAGGCCTACATGAGCGTACTGCAGGGCATCGAGAACCATGGTGGGTGGAACTGCGTCTTTTCTTCACAGATTTCTCAGTTAACTGGGTGCTGGTGCCACCTGGTACGACCAGCAGATTGGTGCTGGTCGTACCATGGTGCTGACAACTGGTACCATGGTGCTGGCAACTGTAAATGATTGTTTCGACTTTGCCTTGTCTTGGATTGGGTCTGTGTCAGTGGCAGTGCAACTTGATCACCGACACTGAAGGTGTCAGTCGTACTTTTTCAAATTTACATTTATTTGTTTTTTGCAAATACTCTTGAATTCACAAATACTGAATTTGAACTCGAAGTGAGTACCAAACAGCAAAGTATTCAGTCAAATTATTGTAACAAAAATATTTAATATTTGCACAAACCTGCTTGTTACATTACACAGCCAGTCTGGGTTTATTGTTTTGACTTGTAATTGCGTTTGATCATAAATATTTATGACTTCTTCTTTCTCTTTCACCTTCTTGCCCACCCCAGTGCACGTAGACGTGACGCGGGTGTTCAACAACGTCCTGCTGCAGCAGACGCAACCACAAGACAGCCACGGTGACAAGACCATCGCCACCCTCTACACCAACTGGTGAGCCTGTTGCACCAGCTTCACGACCTCAGTCCTCCATTCCTTTTGTTATTGTCGGATGTGCTTGTCAACTATTCAAGTCCTCTATGAAGGGGCACTAAAAAGAAACAATATCAGTTTATACCAATCAAGTGGAGGTGTGTGGATACTGAATAGATTTCGAATCGAATCAACAAGAAAAAAGAAACGTATATCAACTTGAATGCCATTATCAGAAAGTTTATCACAAAGTTTAAGGCTTACAAATTTTGGCCAAGAAAACGTGGTGCTTCACATGCTCGGGAGTCTGCTAGCACTACATAAGAGTGTAGAGAGCTGTCAGTAATTTTGATAAATAGAAATCAAGATACAGTGGAATCTCAATAAACGGAAATCACTTAAACACAACTGTAGCCTAAACAGAACACCATCCTCATGGTTGGTTGGTTTTGTATTCATGCAATGCTGTCTACAATGCTTCTCAGTAAATGGAACTCCTGATAAATGGAAACAATTTCCTTGGTCCCTTGAAGTTTCATTTAAAGAGAGTTCACTGTATACAGCATGGTCTACCCTTATTAAAGGAAATACCAAGTTAGTATGCCAGCACTGATTATAGCTTAATTCTAGTGTATATATGAAGGTCTAGAAGATATTTTGTCAATAGAATGTCTGTTGACTAGAATCGAGTTATTTTTTTCCTCAGAAGCTAAAGAATTAGTAACATTATGTTTTACTAAATATCAGTGCGGTTCTCAGTGTACCTGTGTTCAACATTTTTATTGTATCAAAGATTTGCTTTTCAGTTTTCTTCCAAAATATGAGACTTTCTCATCTTTACAACAGGTGGGTTATCAAAAGGCCAATCTGCACGACAAACGAAAGTGCAGATAGTGTGTCACATGATGCGATCACCGCTCCACGCATAGCCACCATTGGTGCTGTGCATGTCAACCACGGTCGGTACCGACAGTGAAGGGCAGGCACCTTTAGATTCGTGGCAAGTTTGTACGATGCTGCCCCCCCTCACCTACCTTTTCCTCCTTCCTCTTCCATCCACCATCTGTGCAAATGTATGCAGCCAGGCAATCAGTGCACTAGTCACGTGACACTTTTGCACCTACCCTGTAAATCCAAAAAGGTAGTCTTAAAGCTACAAAAATACACAGATGTGTGCCTACGAACGGCCTTGGCTACAGCATGTTGCAAAGGTGGTGGGCATCCACGAACAACTTTGTTGCCATCCCATACACTCGCTTTTATTTGTGAAGTGGTTGTTCACTTACCGAGTGTCGCGTGGCTGCTGCGAATAAATCCGCGTTGATTCGACACCATACCATAACTTTAGTCACCAGTGCCCGACGAAGCAGCGCCGATTAGGCCTAATGGCCTAGGCAGTGTGGCTGTGATGAAAATTTGCCGCTGCCAATGTGGTAAAGGGCTGCAAGGCGTTGTGGAGTACTTACTGCTAATGTATTCGTATGGGTGGCTCATCAGTGATCGGTCCCAAAATCACGCGCACGGCTTGGATTTATAGCTGTTGAAGCAGTGTTAAGTTGGTCATCGCACACGTCTTTTGGTGGCCAATCGGCTTGATTTTCAGGTGCTTTCGCACTTACTGAAATGCGGGCTGCATTGGTTGCCGTTCTGCATTGTAAGAGCGTTGTACTGGACGAACATACCGACATAGGCAGCTCTGGCCAGCGTGGCGCTGTTTTGCAAATTTCGGCGTTTGGGTACTGTGTGTGTGATCCCTGCATCGGGCCGATGTCGGGGAGCAGATAACACAAAAGTGCTCACAGAGCCAAAGTCCACGACCGAGTCAGCCAGGGCAGGGCGGCCCATTTGTGGTTCACCCAGCTCTCGTTTAGCACCGAAAACAATGAAGTGAGGTTGCGTTGCATTGTGTAGAGCATGAGGGGCTCCGTGGCACACGCGACATCTGGCACTGTGCTTGTCCCAATCACCAAAAATACAGAATGTTCGATTCACAAATAGAATTATTCGAGTATTTGCACAACCTTATAATAAGGTCTTGTTCGAAAACTATATTTTTCTTAATTCCATGCTAAGAGGTTGATTACTAGTAAAGAAACAAATGGCCAGACATTTGGCTGGACGGCTGGAGCACCTAAGTGCTTCAGCCACTTCATGTGCCGATGCGCTACTGCGTGCCAGTGCCCTGCCGGTCTCAGCTAGGGGAAGGCGAGACCACGCAAGCAGTAAGGGAGACCCTATGCAAAGCTTTCCGGAAAGAAACAACTTGACATTATTTAAGCTGGACATTCAATACAGTGCAAAGTTGACGTCACAACCGAATCTGAATGTAATTGTTATATAAAAGCGTGGTTAACTGGTCGCTGCTGTCAGTGCACCGCGACAAAGAAAACAAAAGAACGAAGAACCCAGTATGTAGAGCGGCTACCTATCCTTTGGAAAGCATCTGCCATTGCGCCCCCACAGCAGAAAAAATAGAAAAAGAAACAAACAGAGGAACAGATAGTGGCACAATTGAACAGTGCTGCCTCAGGACATCGAGGCGACGGAAAAGTACACTCATCCGCCGAGGCCAGGACCCCGACAAGCCGAAGTAACAGTTGCCCAGAGGGAAACAAAAGGGCCACCATCGGCAGAGAGGAACACGCACGCACTTTCCGACTCTTGGATGTGGTTGCCGCGGGCCCCTTCTTGTGCGCACGCAAGCAAAGCCCGAATGCCACCAGTAAGTCAGCCAATCGGAGAAGCTCGTTGACCTTCCCATGGGCAGGTTGACAGCCGAGTGACAGTGTTTCGTGATGGGCTGAAATCCCGTCCAGGCAGCGAGGCGAGGGCCACGGAGCTCTCGGAAACACAGTGCAACGGAACAGCATCGCACAACTATTGTGAGTGCTCAAAACCCCACAAGCTGTTGATCCTTTCTTCTTTTTTTTTGGCTTCTTTGACGCCCACAGGTACCTGGAGGTTCTTCTGCGCAAGGTGACGGCAGGCCACATGTGCTACTCTCCATTGCACCGGGCCTTTGTCAACCTTGTGCATGACGGACAGCAGGTGCCTTTCACTGCAGAGGAGTTCTCCGACGTCCAGGGTGAGGTGCCTCTTTGACGGAACTTAATCTGTCCCTGCAACGCTTTCCTCGGGGCCACCGTATTTGCTCTAGATATATTCTCAGCGTGCCACGGAACACGGAGCAAAAAGAATTCTGAAAATTGCCCCACAGAGGCTCACATTATCGGTCAGAAAATTAAAAATACAAGCAAAATGAGACACCCTCCTCTACAATTTTCGCAGTTCTAAATGCCACATTCCACTCTCCTATAATGTCATGTGGTGACAGCAATAGCCAGAGTTGCCGAGCAGGTTCAGCCTGTTGTTGGTGTTCTCATGGTTTTCGCAATCAGGCGAAGAGCAGTATAATCTCGGAGACCATGGCGTCACTTTCTGTGATTACAACAGCTTGAGGCGGCTCTTGGTGCACCAAACCGCCCGGCATGTGAGGCGTCATTGCCATGGTTGCAACACTTTCTTGTGGCTGTGCAATACCTAAAATGGTAGTAAAACGTAATGCTGTAGCTTCTTTTCTTTTTTCTCATAATCACAGTATTGTTCAAATGTATATAGCACATTACATTTTTTAACCAATAATCATAGCATCAGTCTTTGACATCATGTCCTGTCTATGAAGTACACGAAATCTCTGCATCGAGGAGATACTGTTAGTACCACTCAATCTTTTCCTAGCCTAATACAGAGCCCTTTTAAATGTCAACTGTAATGAAATTTCGCTTTGGGTAAATTGATAAGTAATGAACAGTGTATACTGCAGAAGCAATCTTGGCAACGTTTCAGGGCTACTAATTGTCTAATTTTTTATTAGTGGCCTTTAATAGGCTTAAGCAGATGACATGTATCTGATGGGTAGTGGATATGACACAAGTCTTAGGACGGCGCTTCCGTGATTTTTTTTTTTTTTTCCACGAGTGGTGCCTAACCTGGGAGGTCAGGGCGTTAAGCTGCACATTCCGAGTTGTGTGTCATTTTTGGCAAACAGTAGTGACAACATTTTCTTTTCAGTTTTGGCATCAGAAACACCTACTTTTGTGAGCATTTTGTGATTCATTCATTCGTGTTTAAAATATTATTTTTTTTTCATGATGGCTGCACATAGTTTTTAGAGAACATTGGCATAACGTTTTCCAGTTACTGTCCTGCTATTTTCTATGTAGTCAATGGACAGGATCCCCTTTGCATCCTAGAAAATGGTCACCAGCGATTTTCTCCTAGAGTGTCGGGCCTTGAATTTTTTGGGAGGGGTCAACCCCAAATGCCTACGCTTCATAGGCTGTTGCTTTGTTTCTGGGTCCCACTGGTAAATCGACGTCTCAGCCCCAGTCACAAGGTGGACAAGAACATCCTCTGTGTCTCCATTATGGGGGCTAGAAACATCCCTTGATGAATTCAGGAAGTGGTGTTGACTTTCTGTAAAGAGGCTTCGTATAGTGCCCACCATACCGAAACCTTTAGTATACCCAAAGCATCGTGAATGATTGTGTTCGAATATCAATTCCATGGTGATTTTGGACACTCTGATGCGACAGTTGTTCACAGTAAGTCTCTTGACCCAGACTGAATGATACAAATCTGCTGAAGTGGTGGGACCTTGGGTCATTTTCATCGTGGCAGCATGCCGAAACTCATTGAACCAACAAAGTCTTGTTGCATACGAAAAACATTTACAGCCTTACACATTCACCACTCTGCTGTGAATTTCCTTGGTGCAATTCTTTTCTCTGTGTTTAGCTGGCTTATGAGGAACAACGATGGCATTGGAAGTCTTGATACTGCATCATTGGCTGGACAGAAGATCTGAGCAAGAGATATAGAGACACCAGTGTCCAACTTTGGTTATAGCCAAGTTTCCAAACATTTTGTATCGCCCCTCCCGTTTTCATGTTAGATGTGACTTCGTTGTAATGAGATTTGGCTGTGTTTTTGAATTTGAGTGTGCAAGTAATAAGCTATTTGTTCTTTCAGAGTTGCGCTCGCTGGCCGAGCTGATCGGGCCCTATGGCATGAAGTTCCTCAACGAAAGTCTCATGTGGCACATTGCCAGTCAGGTCGCAGAACTGAAGGTGAGATCTGCCGCAAAGATTCAATTTCAGAAGTGTCAGCCTACTTGCTCTCTCTCGCTTATCGTATGTCGTATCATTTCAAGGGCTTCAAACTAACTTGTCTGCTGTTACATTGTGTCTCTAAGTTAAAAGTGTGTCTGTGTAAAATTGGTTCCCAGTAATACATGTACTAGTACAATCGACTTGCGTTTATTCAACCTTGGTTAATTCGAATGTACTGGTAAGTCCCAGCAGAAAAATTTGAAGGACGCTTAAGGTTCACTTTTAAGAGTGGAACGCAATAGCATTCAAAGATCCCTGACTGCTTCTCATGCTTCCCGGCAACTGTGGCTTAAGTACCCGTAATGTTTACCAGCAAACACTGGCGGCGAATGCTAAGCACGTAGCCGAGCTTTCTGGTAGAAACGCGGCCTCTTGCATGGGCCGCAATGTGACGGAGGCGAGCCTCATCTGCAGGTGTTGCAAGCAACCTGATGCTCTGATCTGTGGCCTGCGAGATTTGCATGCACTGGCGTGCGCAAATCTCGAATGCCGTGGCATTCGAGATTTGCGCACATTTGCGTGGCATTCGAAAAACGTTAGAAGAGGGGTTTGTGTTTGAGTTTCCGCGAAACAGAATTATGTTAATTCACTCCGATGCTATCGTGTCTGCAGGTTGTGTGTAAGCCGTACTTTACGATTTTTATGACCTATTTTACTTTGAGAAATTCAGTGAGTTCAGTAACTTCCTTGCGCTACACGGAGGGCCTGCGTGGTTACGTATGCATGGTGCAGAATTATTTTTTGCCAAAACGACAGTCGACGCTAGGTGCAGGATGCTGACACCAGATTTTCTGCGACACGGGACCCTTAACGCTGTCACGTTAAAACCATACTTTGGCAGTCTATTGAAGACAAATTTGTTCATTTCAATTGGCGAAAGCACATTGCTGCAGTTGGCAGCCATAGAGACCACCGTGGCAACGCTGGGCCTAGCTGCTTCGACGTTCGCTATCAAACTTCCTGTTGTTTAAAGCCGTGTTTTTATTGAAAGAATTCAATGCTGTCAGCAATGGCACTGACTTAGCCGTTTTTATCCTCTCCAATGACTTCGAAGCACGGCAAGCATGACGTGTTGCGTAGTGCCAGTTCACAAAAGTAAACTTTGCTGCAGTAGAGCGGTGTCACGTGGTGAAGCATATGCAATGTATATTGAGGAAGCATATCAAGTGTGGAAAGGGGCCATGGTCATGTGACGCAGTATTTATTCCTTAATTATAGATGGGGGCGTGCACCCACAGTCTCCTGTCGCAGTGCCTTATAAGTGTACTGGTAGACCTTCAAAGCTGTTCCGGACATGCCTGTGGGGATTTTATCCCTCGAGGGGGAGGTAGTAACTGGCATCCATTTATTATTTTGGACTGCCCAATTTTTCGAACGCTCTCGCGGCCCCTAGCGAGTCCAAAAATTTGGAGGTTGGCTGTATACAGCATTGTCCATTAAGGTCCAGGAATTTTTTTTTAAATAATTTTTATGTAGAAAAAGATTTGAACTCGTTCATTTCACTGCCTTTGTTAATTGACCTTTTGGATAATTGACCTGTATCTTGCATTCCCACAAGGGTCTGTTTAACAGGAGTCAACTGCGTCTGGGAACATTGAGGATTACTATAAGTGCGCACTAAGGCTTCGTCTCTTAAAAGAAAAAGGTTATTTAAAAAAAGTTTTTGACAGACTGTTTGCTGCAATGGGCACATTCTGATAGTGGCACAATGCCGAAACACTCATCTGCTTAGATCGATGTGCACGTTGAATCTTAGGAAGTCAAAATCAATCTGCAGCTGCCGCTGCAGCATCCCCATAGCCAGTGTGTTGCTTTTTTTGGGCATTAAACACCACATTTTGACTTGACATACCTTTGCCTCTGCTTTCCCATCGCTTGTTCCAGAAAATTGTGCTCCAGAATCGGGAGATTCTCATCGAGCTGCGTTCCAACTACGACAAGCCTGAACAAATGCGGGAGCTTTTCAAGAAGCTGCAAAGTCAGTATCCACCAGTAACTTTTCTTTGTTGGCTGGACTGGCCTGCTGCCTCTTTCTCCCTTAGTTTACTTCTTTTTTTTAGCATTATGACATGGTATGGCCAACGTTGCATTCCAGAGACTGAAATTTCAGGCTGTCTGGCTATGGTTGTGTGCTTGTTGGCTGCTAGCAGTCGTTACTTTCTGCAGCTGAGCTGTGGCACTTGTTATATTGTTATTTTAGTATTGGTCAGTGTAAGCTAGCGCCGATGATGTTCCCATGAGTCCATGAGTCCATGTTCCCACGAGTTGATGTTCCCGTGAGTCCTTCAGCTGTGACACCCCTATAGAAAAAGTATACACAAACATTTTTGTTCAGGATGTTCTGGTTCTTTCCTTTTTTTCTCTTTTTTTTGACACGATTGACAAGAACTGAACTCTGGGTATGTTTGTAACTTTGCATGGCTGAAAGAAGGCTACAAAATGTGCAAAGGAGGGTGCAGACTGTGATGATTGTTGAACGGCATTTCATCAGATGGATAGGCGATAGTGTACATGCAAGTATTATGAATGCCTAAGCATACCGACAACCTTGCGTACCTATTCCAATGAGGGGATGATAGCACAATTGCAGCACTTCTCTTATCTTTATGAAGCATTACATAGCATTTTCTTACACATGTATCACCGAGCTTGCAGCTGTGAAACATTTTAAACATTAGACAGTTTTAGAATAGCGTTCAGCGCCTTGCATACATTAGTTACGACAATTTCACGGGTTTGTATGGTTAGCGTCTTTCGAAGACTTTTACTTTAACGTACAGGAATGCAAACATAAAGAAAATGTCAGGAGATAGGGCACTACCTAATGTATCAGTTGAAATCTGTTCAAGACAAGACAGCCAATCATTATACCTCTTGCCATTTTTATGTTCACCCATTTCCTGAGGTCTATGCATGCCAAAGTCTCCCAACGATCTCAGAAGTCAGGTGTGCATTGGGGTGAGTTGAAGGCAACTGAGAGCTTAATTCACCATTTATTGGCGATCAGCAATCGCGAGAGTTCAGCCATTGGGACAATTTGCACTTAAATGGAAGCCGCATTTGCTGCCATGTTTGACAGTTGTATTTCTTATCGTACGTAAAGATTACGTATGTTAAACTCTCTAAATAACCTACACATTCCACGGAAATCCAGCAGCATACGAAGAATAGGCATATTAAAAAACACTATGCTGTTTCTCTTTACATACAAAAGCCATTTACATTTACTTGCGAACACTATTCTTAAGCTGTCTATTAAGTGCAAAACTCCTATCATGATTTTGCTTCCATGTGTACGTGGTTCTATCAGGATTTCTGAGCATGCAAACGTCTTGTAAATGCATTATTGCCTTTTTTGTGTGGTTAACTGCCACTTGATGACCTGTATGCTGTTTGTATTCCTTCATCCCATTTTGTAATAATAGGGACACTTGGGCGAGTTGGTGAAAGTTCATATCTGACAAACAGCAGCGCTAGCAAGACAGCGATGACGAACAGAGGTTCAGCACTTGTGAAACCTTTGTTCTTCATCCTCGTCTAGTTAGCTCTGCTGTTTGTCAGGCATGACCATACCATCTTGTATCTTGTTTTTCAACCATGATCAGGTTCACCTATCTGCAGCATTACATTGCATATTCTGCATGAGAACCCTGGCTCATTGACTACTGTTGCCTTGAGAACTAACCCCACCAAAACTGAAATTACTCTTATTGTGAGCTTAATTTTGAAGGTGTTCTGGCATTGGTCCAGAGAAGTCACGTGCTCAAGCTGAATTATAGTGCGTGTTGCTCTAGGGTTGCTTGGAGTGAAATCGAGGTGCTATTTGACCATTTGCAGGGTGTTCTCCGAGTTATTGAGTAGTTCAGTAATAGGTTCATGCTGTGACTGTTAGTTTGTCTGGAATACAATGAGTTGTAAGGCTGTATTCTCACCTGATTGCTGTCAGGGATGTCATTTTCAGTGCGCGGTCATTGTTAAGCTAGTGGACAGGATGCTCATTGCTTTAATAATACGTCATGACGAACATTGTGTCAGGCGAAGGTGAAAAGTATTCCCAAATATAATCGGCTGATGAAACAGGCCCTTATGAATAACTTGTGAGTAGTTCCTCAACTGTAGCATTGGAAATGTCCATTCCACGCACACTTCACCTAATATCTATCAAATATTTCTTAAATGAGTCAGTCAGGTGCAGAAAGCTCCCCCAGCTAAACTGTTTGCCCATTCACACTCAAAGTTTCTCACAAAGATGGCATTTCACAGTGTACATTGTTTAACACCATATTTTGGGTTGCAGCGCTTGCATGTTTCGTTTGAAATAAACTAAGCGTACATGTCAGCTGCGGCAGTGTCGGACGAAAGGTTTACTCCCGGAAATGGGACGGTGACGCCATCTGTCCTTGCAATGGCAAAACGGGCCACATACCACGTTTCACCGTAACATAGGTGGCGCCGCTGTTCCTTTCACCGTGACTACTTTTTTTTTTGGTCTTGCATTGCTGCAGGTAACATACAGCTGCAACTGATTCTGGGCGAAACCTTTCAGTGATCACGTGTAGAAGGCAGCCTTTCTCATGGGGGTGTGTTGACTTGTGCCCCTCTCTTCTTCCACCTCTCCCTTTTCCTCTGTTTCTCTCTGCTTGCCCTTTCTCTCTATTTCTCTCTCTCTCTCTGCACGTGCTGCGCCAGGACCCAGGATGGCCCAGCGTAAGGCTGCCGTGTTTCTCTCGTTTTTGTTCTGTCCGTTTTCTGTGATTTGTTCTTGACCTTGTGCTATATGGCTTTGTCTATTCTGGTCTTTTTTTCTTTGTGCTAGTGTTCTTTTTCTTGTTTCTTCTGTTCTTTTTTCTTATTTTTTCTATTGTGTCTGTGATTGCTTCTTGCGCTGCTGGGAAGCTTGCTGATGCCCTGCTATTGCTTTCTTAGGAATGGCTGAAGAAGCAGTTAGGGGGTTAGTGACATTGCCCATGTAAGCATTTCTTCAGTAGTACAGTGCTGGCCTCGAGTTCTTGCTACCTGGATGCCACCTTGCACTGCTGATGCCATAAACTGTTTGTGTAAAAGCCTGTGTATTTTGCAGGGTAATAACCGGGAAAACCGGGAATTCTCAGGGATTTTGAATAGTCTGGAAATACTCAGGGAAAACTCAGGGAATTTGTGCTTCTATCAGGGAAAATTAGCTGTAATTTTACTGAAAAGGAACGAAATTCGTGGTAATGCTGGCTGTAGTAACAAAGAAGAATCGTAACGAATCTACTTTGACGCCGTGTCTTTGGCTGGAGGAGTTGCCAGTGTACTGTCAACGACCAACTTTCCAGACGCCCGATAATTCGGACAGCTTCACAGCACCACCACGTACCCCATAGAGTCTATGTATAAGAACGTCTGAAATTTCATACGCAAGAACCCTTCGCCATCCAATTTTCCAGACATTTTGCCATGACCGCAAATATCAAACAAAGCCGCCACCACCACCGTTTTAATTACCTTGCCGCCTCAAACGGCGCTCTCACACGCAGATCCACTTGCAGCCGTAGCCACTACTGCGGCAGCACTAGGCTTAGCTGCTTTGACGCTCGCTGTTAAGTTTTTTGCCGTTCGGTGCCGCATTTTTCACTAAAAGAATTTGCCACTGTCAGCAATGCGACTCCGCCTTTGTGGTCCTCGCTATTAGCTTCGAAGCTCGGAAAGCACAACGTGTTGTATACGGCCGTTGTTGAAAGTTATTTTCGCCTTAGTACAGCAGTATTACATGGTGAAGCATACATGAAATTATTGCAGTGAAGCATAACAAGTGAATTGAACAATTGTCTCAGGACGCAGTATGTGAGCAGCATTCCGGGCAAGTTGGTAATGCATTACTTAAATGATATTGTGCAACAAAAAAAACGACACGGACGTGAGAGAAGACGACATATTGCGCTTGGTGTGTTGTCTTCTCTCACGTCCGTGTCATTTCTTTTTTTTTTTTGTCGCGCAATATCATTTAAGTAACGCAGTATGTATTCCTAAATTATACTCGCGTGCACTCACCATCTCTAGTTGCAGTACGAGCACCGATATGCCTAATAAGTGTACTGGCAGGCATTCAGAGCATTTTCAGATGTGCTTGTGGCAATTTGAGACCTTAAGGGCAGTAAAAGACATGCATTCATTTTGTAGAAATGCCCGATTTTTTGGATGTTTTTGTGACCCCTAGGAAGTACTAAAAATCGTACGTTGACTATGCAACTGACCACTAAGATGGTTCAAATGGTTTGTGAAGCGAACGGACGTCGGAAGGAGGACGAGAACAGAAAGGACCTATGCATAAACGGGAAAGGAAGCATGCTGCCACCGTTTTGAAGGAGCTTGAGCTCAAAAAACAAAGTTTTGACTAATTCGGAGATGCAGGTGTCCCTCATCCAAACTAAAATAAACTCTTTCAAGCAGTGAAACGTAACACTGAGGCATTGTGCGCGGGCTGAGAGTATGTCTGGACAGTTGAGGATGTCTTAAGCTGTTGAGAGAGAGTCTCACTTGTGACAAAGTTTGGACATCATACCAATGAGCTTGTGATCAATTGATAGAAATAGCTCATATTCGAAAATATTTGCTTCTGTATGCATCTCCTTTTTATTCGTATTTGAGAATGTTCAACTCGATCCACAATAGGTTTTACAATTTTTTTTTCTAAGGTGTTTTATTTGCTAAGCATTCCACTAGCTCCCCTCCTCCCCTTTCTGTTTTTAGGCACTACTCCTTATTATAAAAGCTGGATTAAGTCATCTTTTTTATTATTTAACATGCTTACTAGAGAGTGACAGTATCGGGCTACATGGTGTCAGCCTGCCTTGACATAAAACAAAGTCCTGTGTCACTCAGGGAAAAACCTGGAAATCTCAGGAAATTAGGAAATTTCAACTTGGTACACACCCTGCTTTTGTTACACTCAATTCTTGTCAGAAACGCAAGACTAGCATTCAATATTTTTTTTTATATATATATGCATTACTCTTGGGGTCCAGAATATGTTACAGAGGGGGCGGGGCAGGTGCACTAGAGTACACGAAGCTAACACACGATCAAATAAATCAACAGTAGTTGAATGCAGAGCCTTAAATGTGCTTGGTTTCAATTGCTTTAAGAAATGAGTCTTAGGTGTTGACTACTAAGGGAACAACGTGATGTTGTTCTGAGCTAGTCTTAAGGCCCGACCACACGGGGCATGTCGTACGCACCTAACCATGTGCCACCCGTCCTATGCGTCTTGCGAAGTGAGAGGCACGAGTGACACATGTATCTGCACATGCAAGATGTGATCATAGGCACCGGAGCTGGCTATCAGTTTGCCAGCATCATGTAACCAGCATATGAACTTCAGGCGCAGTAGCTGTGAGATGTCACACCAAATTGTCGTTCGTTTTGTACGGTCTGTGCCATTATCGTGTGAAGTGATGCAAATCTCAACAGTGAATTTAATCAATGATAGATTTTAAGTACATGCGTCAAGGCTTGACCTGTACTGTGGCAGGCAAAAATAAGCGCCTCACCAGATGGTTGCACTACTGAATGCTGTATTCGCAAGCTTCATTCTTGTGCTGGAAATTACATGGGCAGAAAATGCTGGAGCCATAGCCAGGCAATAAAAAGACTCTACAGCAATGTTTTACGCAGAGACCGAGCTCCAAGCCTGTCCAAGTAGCCAGTTGGACGCGTGAAACTTTGTGTGGTGCACTGCGAATATTGTGTGCAATGGTGTGTTGATGCTGATGCAGCTTCGTTTACAACACAAACATATATACTATGTATGATATGCAGATTTTGCTAAAAAGATTTCTAAATTTGAAAATGTAGTACTTCTAATAACTATACATAAAATAGGAAGAAGTAAAATGACCAAGCTATTGATAACGTGCCTCTGAGGCAAAACACAAAGGGTTCTGTAGAGGTGATCTTGCAGCACTCTGCTACGCGTGCAGATATCTTTTGCATACGAACGTTGAGCTGCATAAGTTGATATGTACACATAGCTTGTTCTGTGTGGTTGGGCCTTTAAGCAAAACGGAACGAAAAATAATCTGTGCATCAAAATGTAATATGAATTTTGTATTCATGATTGAGACATGATGACATGTGCAACGATCTTGTAAAGCGTTCTCATATAAGTTAGTGGTTTTGCAAATATTTTGTGGAACAGGTAAAGAGAAGTTCATCTTCTAAGCTGCAGGTTAAAGATAGCAAGGTTTGATTTTCTTAAAAAAAAAGTCTCTTTAGAACACCAACCTTGAGTTGATATCTCTGTAAGCAACAGCTTTGTAAACGTCCCTCAGCATATCATGCTATGTAGTAATGCACACATACACACATACATTTACTTATTGCATATTGACATATGTACGTACATGTTTACTGTTTTTCACAATAGTTTTCATTAAATGTTCATGCCTTTGTTTTTTTTTCTTTTTTGCGTCTTATTTTCTTCTCATACCTCTTCAATCCGGCCCTGTTGATATTTCCATTCTTCACTACAGCCACCGTCTCCGGAGGTGGCACAGATTGGAGGCCTGGTCAACTTGGAGCTTATTGTTTACCAAGTGGTAACTTGGTTGAAGTCGATTGCAGAACATGCGAGCAGCTCGTATGTCACACTAATGTTATATCCAGATGCACATGAGATGTGTCGAGGTGCATGTGCGATAGCCAATCTGCTGTATACTGCTTGTTATTAATGTGATTAATTAATTCTTTGGTTCATTCCAGGCACTTCACGGTAGGTTGGTTTCGGGCCTCTTAAGTTTCCTATGTGCGATCGCACGCTCTCTCGCCAAAGCAGCCTGACGCTCGGGCAGACTTGCACGTATACTTCTCCCGGGTTGTCGGCAAATAGCTCTTTGAGACGACTGGCGAAAGTGTTGTCGCACGGCATGAGTGAGAGCATATGCGTGTGCGCCACTTTCCTTTTGGGCACAGACTTACCGCTACCTTTCGTGTGCATTACGAGCTGGAGCGTGCTAGCTTCCCCCATTCTTGCCTCTGGGAAGCCGGCGCTTAATGGCATTCTGTTAGGCTGTACTGCCTCTGGGATCAGCCCACATTTCCCAGTCCTTTCCTCGTAGCAGCTAATGTTACAAACGTGCCGTGCGACATTGTACTGCCTTCGGGGTGGCCCTTCGTCGTGATAAACAGATTGTAACGTTTCGTCACGGGAGTAAAATTTTCAAGAAACAGTTGTCACGCTGTCACTGTCGTACTATCGTCGTCGCTGTAGTCTTGCAGCTGTCATCACGAATGCTTCACATAGCATCGATTCCCAGAGATAATGTTTTTGTCATATTTCATTTTTAATTAAGGCACTTGGAGAACGTGCTAATAATGAAACGTATAGTAGTAAAAAATTTGATGAGCTTACAGAGAAAAACTACATCTGTGCTGGCAAGATCTTCGGCAAGCTTTGGAGGATGTTTGCGTGTTTGCAAGTGATGAGAATCATTGCAGGTGCAGCAGGTCTTGCTTATTTGCTGCAGATGTGGACAGTGTTCTCCAGAGGATGACCATCGTCGGCGTCATCCTCTGCTTCCGGATGCTAGCTCAGGAAGCCTTGAATGATGTGAGTGCGTCAGTCCTTACTTGCCTGAAACGCAAATGCAAGTTCAGTGTATGGACTCGTATTGTTAACAGTAAGGATATACTTATGGGAACTATAGACAGGTGCACTAACTGTACTACATAAATCAATTGTTAAGTCCGTGTTTCGAATTTTCACTCAAAGTGGCTCGGGGCACGCAGGTCCTGTCGGTGCGGATACCGTTCCTGCTCAGCTCGGTGGCAGACTTGAAGCACCACGTCTCGAATGGAGAAACCTTGGTGAGTGGATGTGCTGTTGATGTGGGTTATAACTCCTGTCTAAACTGGGTATTTTAAGAGACAACAAAGGCAGATAATAGGTCAAGCTGAAGGGATGGACCCTAGCCAGCAGTAACTCTGTATTTTCCGGATTTTAGTCCACACATGGGTTACAGTCCTCAGGCACAAACTTGGGCTTAAAGTAAATAATTCTGTAGATAGCACACAGCTCCTGTAATTTTGGCTTAAAGCAAGTTTTTTTTTAAAAGTTGCTACCAACAGACAATCTTTCTTGTGCTATGTCAGTTTCACCTGTATATGTCGGATACCGCTATGTTATTTAGCGTACTAAAAAGTTGCAATCAAAGTTGGGCCTAATTTTTTTTTAAGTGTGCCTATGACCTTCAAAGATTGTCATATTTAGTCTGTAGCTATATATAGTCCGTACTATACGAAAATATTGTGATTATAAAATTATATTCTGCAGACTTCAGTCCAGAAAATACCATCTATCTTTAGAATAAGGAATGCAGAGCTGTGATGCTGGTTTGTGTTTGTAGATCCAAACTCGCTGCAACATTCGTGAACTTTATGCTATTTCGAGGCCACAGTGCACGGGGAGTCTACGATGGGTGAAATCTGACACAAGATGTTTTTCATGTAAAACTGTCATACCAGTCATCTGTGACAACAAAATAATAGCACGTTCATTTTGTTATGGGTAATGCTTCTTCCATATTTGCTTCTAATAGACCCAGGGGCGGCATTCTCAAGCAATTACTTTCAGGGACACGACCAGTTTCGTGAGATTTCACGTGACTCGGCACCAGATGTGAAGAAGTATACTGGCAACCATGTTCCTGGGACTGCGCAAGGATGTCGGGCTTGGTCCAGCACCAGAAATGCTGTCAGCGTCGGCCACATGCGCCAACGTGTTTGGTGCCGAGTCACGAGAAATCTCGCGAAACTGGCTGCATCCCCCGATACTGATCACTCGAGAATGTTGCCTCAGCTCGCCTTTCTAAGTCTGCTCAATCTATGATTTACAAGTCTCGGTGTGTAATCAGACAACATTCGAGGGAAAAATAGTACCTCCGGATGGTAACAAAGAAAGCCCTTTTTCTCTTTTATCTTCTTTCACTTTAGTTCCTCACCTTTTTATGCTGTAATTCACTGGGTGTGAATTTAGCGTGTGTTCATAGAGACCCATCACTTGTCTTCTGTGGTTGCAGGTTGTCAGTGAGATGGCGTCCGCAGCTGGGCTCCCATGCAAGGTTGACCCTGCGCTGGTGGCAGCACTGCGGTCTCAGAAGAACGGTCAGAGCACTTCTTATTACGTGATTCAGTGCCATTTATAACTTTTCACTCGGCTGTACCTTTACACCCCACATTAAACGTAGGAGGTCACAGTCAGGTTTTATTGTGATCAAGTTGTGCCCCTGTTATGGAAGTTCACGACTTTTTTGACGAAACTGGCTTTTTGAATAAACTTTCGAGCAATGCAGCATTTGCTCCTGTTTTTTAGTTGATGTTTTTTGACACCTTGTGGCTGGCACAGTGCAGTCTAAATTGCTCCTGGGCAAATAAGCCGAACTTAACTAAGTTACTGAGAAGCTTTGTGTCCTTATCTAATTACTGCTGGAGAGCTGCTTGAGATCATATTGTTGAAACTGTTGCCCAGAGGGTTGTTGTTTGCTTGCTATTTTTGTATTCGAACATTGTTTGTTATACATAATTCCTTATTGGTCAAAAACACTGCGTACATATGCAGCAATAAGCAGACTGTGTGTGGAGAAGAGAAAATCTCAGAAATGTTAAGCAATGGCATTATTAGGTATATCTAAACAGGTAAACAGAAAAACCACTCTGCTGATAGTTGATGAAGAGGTCTTTGTAATGTGTGCAAACAAGACATGGTAGTTTAACGAAGCAGGCTTTCGTATACGGCATATTTTAGTAAAGCTCATCCTATTTACTTGTGTAAAGCCTGCCCTCATTTAAGATCTGGAAGTGCATTTTGGAGCCTGGAAATCGGCAAAAAGAAGTTTCACTGAACGTCGCTGCATACCCACAGCTGGTTAATTTCTGCAAGTTCCTAGTACATGGCACTACTTATTGTACTGCGGATGGTGTCATCATCACCGCGTCCCAAGATCACGCAACATAGTTCCAGTTTGCTTCAATGGTATCGACTGTGCTTTGGCAGATCAGCTGCATTACGCTTCTGGTACACGAAGAGGACATCGCTGCAAAAAGTGTGTGCGCGAATATTGAACACGCAGTGCACGATTTTGTTCGAGACCGTCGTCAAGAGCCTCAAGCTGACTGGAATCCCAAACAGTTTGATGGCGCAGAGGACAACCAGGTTTGGGAAAAGCGCCAGTGAGGCGAGTCTGTCGTACAACGAGGAGAACGGGTGCCACGAGTATGTCTGAATAAAGGTGTTCGTAGTATGCTGCCGGTAGTTGCATTATTCTGCATAGACTGCCTTCTGTAGGGCCCGCACCTTGTGCAATAGAGAGATGCTCGCCTTACACTAGTAAATGCAGCATTTGTTGTAAAGTCCCGTGACTGGTTTGTCCCAACTGTACTTGTGTCCCGTTTTTCGTGCAGACTTGGGAGATGACGAGTACCAGGTGGCCTGTCTGCTTATGGTCTTTGTGGCCGTCTCACTGCCAAAGCTTGCCCGCACTGAAGGTTCTGTCTACAAGCCTTCTTTGGAAGGTAAGCACAGCTCTGTTTTGTCTGTCAAGCTGTTCTGCACAAGGTGCCTTAGAGATATGGGCACATAAATCCCAAATCATTTCGGATTTTTTAAAAGCCATATGAAGAAGGGAACGTATCACTGCTTATAATGGTGCAGCGGTACCCGAAACAATACAAAGTAACAACACGACAGGGACACTCTTTCCTGTTCTGTTCTTTGTATTGTTTTGTGTCCTATTGCACCATTGAAAACACGAAAAGAAGATACAAAAACATTTTGCAACCTTGAGTGCCCTTATTCAAGCTAATTTAGCCTAAGCTAACCTATTTAGCATAATGGTATCACAGCTCCAGATCACGTTGGCACACGTAATATAAACATAGGCCAACCTAATTAGCATGATGTAATGATGTCATGCCATAATTAGCATTTAAGCCAATTCTAATGCTCTTACTTCACACTTGTGAAGGCTAGCAATGGATCTATGGTAATGTAGTATGAACTGTCCTTTTATCTAGCTTTGCATTTCAGAGTGTCTGGACAAGCCATCTGATAAGCTTCCGTTTGCAGCAATCTGTGGAAACTATCCAAGATGTGTGGAAGTTTAGCACATTTTGGCATATTTTACTTTCAGTACATCAAGCTTCTTCCCTCTTTCCTTTGAATTCCATATATTTGGGCTCCACTGTATTGTGTTGAAGCTGCAAATTTAAATTTTTTAAATTCTGTTCTTAAAAAACATTTGTTCGGTGCCAAAATGAAGCACAATAACAGCTGTAGAAAATCATTTACATTGTCTATGCAATTATCTGCGCATTTGCTAAATTGGCAAAGCAATGCTTGCGATATGGTCACAGCATATGACTCGGCAATTTGTAGCAGCTTATGTTTCGAGTTGTCTAGCAATGCCTGCCCTATTGTTCAAGGCACATTGCAGTGACTTCCTGGCTGAGTTTTAAAGTGAAGCTCAAGTTGCAGCTAGTACTGCCTGCGAACGTAAATGCCAAAGTTGAATGCACATTGATATGCGATGGTGAAAGTGATGTGGGGTCCAATTTAGAAGTGTTGGGGTTAATTAGGCACATTGTCAAAATTTAGCGCTTTTTTTCACTAATTGCTTAACCAAGCCGTTCTGAGGTTTTAAACTGCCACTGGAAAATTACCTGCTGTAGCTTTGTAGGAATACAATAATTACTTTGAAGAAATGTGCCGACAAATTGTAGGTTGTTTAAAAGAACGTAGAGATCTGTAGGTTGTCTAGTGTTTAAAGAAGTTTGTAGTGTAAGGAAGTGTTAGGGACACTTAAGTGCCAACTTACCAAAAACGTTTGAAAATTTTCTAAAAGTTTACGAATTCGGGTTTGTTTTATCATTTTATTAATGTTGCATAAACTACGATAAATTGTGTTCAAGGAAGTTTTGCTCATTAGTCTCCCATACTTTCATTGAGAGTTTCTTTATAGTGAAAGAACGTCAGAGAGGTAGTTGCTCTAAGCATGTTTATACAAACAAGCTTCTCAAGCAGGCAAAACTGGTAACAGCAGAGTCACTGAAAAAAGTCACGGTGATTGATCTAAAAACAATTTGTTGCTTCTCATTGTCTGTTATTCCAAATTTGCTTATGCTTGCATGCTTCATTTAAAGCTGTACTATTGTTTATAAAGGGCATATGTATTTCACAATTAGGGCAAGCTTTTTTGAAAATTCGAACTATTTCCCCCTTCCCCCTCTCTTCCTCTCTTGGTGTCTTGCTGCGGTATATGTATGGATTTTAAAGTTCACAGGTTGGCAGGTATGGAGACAATCTAGTTCTCTGGAAATTGGGCTGTGATTCTAAAGGTTGCACAAGTCTGCTGTGTTTCTTTCTTTTTTTGTGAACCGTGCTGTTGATATAAATTGAGCCATTAACCTTTTCAACGTTACTTACATACTGGTGCATTTCTGTGTTTGCCTCGCTACGTTCCTTTTGACATTCCTTTTTTCGCATAGGAATGTGAGAACCACACCAAGAGAGCATTTGTCATTATCCATGTCATTTCTTTCATTTCTGAGCAACGAAAATTAGAGCATGTTCATGTTATAACATACAAGGAAAAAAGCCGACGCTAGGGGTGTGTCACCTCCACAAAAACACGACGCCAAAAGGGCTAGCGAGACGGGAACAAGAAAGTGTTAACATTCATTCATTCATTCATTCTTTATTTACATCATATTTTACAAAATACGAAAGCCTTACTGGACCCATAGCCATTGGCTAGTCCCGTGTCCATAGTGAACTTAGGCTATAAAATGCAACACGCGAGCACACAAAAGCAGCAGACATATTACATAATAGTAATATAAACATAGATAACTCAGACACGAATGTAAATATAACTCAGTGTTCTTTTATCCTTAACGCGCGCGAGCAACAAAACAGACATAATACTTAACAATGACATTGACATTCACAACTTGAGCAATTGACATGTACAACTTAGACAGGAATCTAAACTTAAAGAAGTTTCCTTTTATCGACAGTATTTTTCAAAAAAGTATTTTCTCACAGCCGACCTAAAGTTACGGGCTTCTTTTATATGTATTGGCAAAGAATTCCAAATAAGTGCGCCGTTAAATTCCACGAGCCTTTTCCCGTACAGATTTTGACATGGGGGCAAATTAAAACACTGATTACTTGCAGCTCTTGTATTTCGTAACGGGATTTTAAGGAGGGTAATTGGAAGTGGATTATTGTTTTCGATAATACTATGAATTACCTCAGCGATTTTCAATTCATACAATGCCTGCACTGGCAACACATGCAATGAGCTATACAAGTACGTACTGGATTGTGTACACCTAGACGAGGTAATAATTCTTAATGCGCGTTTTTGCAGACGGAATACAGGCTCAAGGTAAGTTAGAAAGGTGTTTCCCCATGAGTCAATACAATACGATATGTGGCTCTGAATGAAGGAGAAGTACAGAATTGTCACATTTGTCCCTGTATGTGACCCGGATGCGATTTGAGTCCGGGTTCGTTTGAGTTGTTCAGTGACTGAATATTGAAACATGTTGTACCATGCTGTCAAATGAATGTGCAATTACTTTTTTTTTTTCACTCATTTTCGCACAGTCTTGTTTTAGTTTACACTGGTAGTAGTGAGGAGTGTTATTGTCTCTACGAGTAGTGTGACTCTGTGTTTGATGCTGCTTCTTGTACAGCCCACACCAACAACATGCACTGCCTGGCCCACGCGGTCAATGCTCTCGCCGGTTCCCTTTTCACCATCTGCGGCCATGACGACATTGAGGACCGGCTTAAGGAGTTCCTCGCCCTGGCATCGTCCAGCCTCTTGCGGCTCGGCCAGGAAGCTGACCGAGAAGCCGGTGCTGGTCGTGAAGCCGTCTTCCTCCTTCTCCACCTCTTGGTGGACGAATCGCCATTCCTCACCATGGACCTGCTTGAATCCTGTTTCCCATATGCTCTACTCCGCAATGCTGCACACGCTGTCTACAAGGCTGAGGCCTGAACAGCGGGCACGAATAAAGTGTGAACAAACTCCTCTACCTTTGCTTGTACTGTCTTGATTTTGTAAGGCCGCAGAATCAAAATTTTTTGGTAGACATGTAAGCTTGCTCCCACTTAATGTGTAAATTGTGGACGCTACTTAAGTGCAGCTGGCTCCTTGGGTTCAAAGGGTAGCCGACCAATAAGCTGGCTCAGAAGCCGTTTCCCTCATGCTCTCATGCCCTCATGGCCGACAAACTCTCAGACCTCATTATGAACTTGTCTGATCTGAAGTGCATTACTCATATTTCTTGTTCTGCTCTGTCGTGCACACTACTGCAAGACCCCTTACCTTAATGGTGTGTTGGAATAAAGCAGGAACAACTTTTTGAATGTGTAAGCGTTTCTATGCTTACCCTACAAGGAAACTCGTCCATCTGTTTGTCCGTTCGTCACATCTTACATGACGAATAGACGAAGATAAGGCCACGCAGCAGCGAGCGGAGTGACCTTCGTGCTGCCTCTCGCTTCAACGCGAAATAAGCGGTGACAAGACAGCACACATGAAGCTGTCGGCACTTGGATGCACTCTATCCCCATCGTAGATCGCTTTCAAAATAGGGCCCGTGTGGCCACGCCATACACAGCCGCCGCCGGAGTACGGTTGATAATGGTTCACATTGAGAGGAGGCAGCGCGGTCGACCACGTCTACGTACGAAGTCTACCAAACGGGACACTGTTCCATTACGTGACATACTAGAGCATGCATCTTCCAGTGCTCATCTTCCATGAAACAGTGGCATCATCCAAACACACTGTCATATAACATGAGTAAACATTACTACTGCTCACCTCTTCTTCTTTGTCTCATGCAGCTGCCGTGCTCCATTTCGCGATTCTTTTGCGGTGCTTCTCGCAAATATACGAGACGCAGCAGCATACGATAATGAAACAGCAGGTGATTAGTAGAAAGTGCTTAGGCATCATTTAGATAGCTCCCACGCGAGATTGTAATTTTTCAAGTTATGCTTTCATCTAGTAGGATTAAAGTTGTATCAAGACCGTAAATCATCTGTCATGACATTTGACATCCACTTCGAGACCAAAGCCTGCACATTGTTTTGGATGGTCAAGAAATCAAAAAGATTAACCTGAGTGAATGAAATTCTGTTCCCGGAACTTACATACATGTTTGCATGAGTAGGCAGTTTTCATAAAGATGACCTTGCCAACATTGTATCTTGTTCTTATGTGTTTTTGTTGGTGTGCAAGCAACACTTGGAGGGGAGGTTGTGGAACAGTCACTGCAGCTTTTTTTATTATTTTTTAGTTTCATGGCTTTGCGGCAATGCTTAAAGGTTAAATATGCAGGAACTTCAACACCATCTCTGCTACTTGAAACCTTTCTTCGGTCACCATTCATTTACGTTAGAAAGATATCCCCCTTCATCGTTTCAATCGACCTGTCTGCTCCACTTTTTGACAGCAGGTTGTGTAGACACTGTTTTACAAAAAACATTCCAGGTATGCTTGGTGTGCCCACTTAAGCTATCAAAGAGAATAGGTTTGAAAACATCTTGATGAGCACGTTTGAAGCACCTTGGCATGGTCTTCTTGGTCATATAAATGTTTGATCAATCACGAAGGGCCTATGGGGCGATTGCACCTGTCTAAAGGTCTGTTAAGATAACTGAGTGAGGTGGTTATTGGTGGGAGTGTAGGTAGGGCTTGGGAGGACGAGTATGGAACAGTTTTTTCTTGTTTCAGGTGCCCTCAAATTGCCAACTTCTGCAGCTTTTCTAAGAAACGATTCTGAGGCGACATATATTGTGGACAGTTCACCAGGATGGAACTGTCGGTGAAGGTAAGCTGTGGTTTCCTAGGTTATGGGAATGAGATCTTTGAGTTGTGATATACCATGGGTAAATGGATCATGACGGCAACATTTCGCACATATTTTTCTCCAATATATGGCTTTTGGTAGGTGCATTCGTCTTCCTAGTTACCACAAGTATATGGAACACGAGAGTGTATGGCCCTTCTGTAGGTGTGTTGCTTTAAACCAATATATAGTACGATATTACAGAGCTCTTGCGATACTGCCACATGATTTTCAGAAAGGTGAGCAAGTTCGTGAAACGTTTCAGAACCTGTGTTACCTTGGAAGATGTTCTGCAAGATGTGTATCGCATAGAGTGGACCTCTAATATAGCTAATACATATTAAAGTCAATTTGGTATTTGAATTGAATTTGAATTGAAGTTTATTTACCACATAAGTACACTGATGTACATAGTAATTGATGGGTGCATGTAAGGTCCATATCTGAGATGTGCTTAACACCTTACATATGTTGTAATTTTCTGTGATCGTCGGGGGGCCACGTAGCTTCCAAGTTTTGAGCAGTGGCACATTGTACGTAGCAGCATGCTGATTATCTGCATGTAAATGTTTTACGTGAGTCACCTCCATGGTTGTCTATCATCACAGCTCACCAAAGTCTACCGAAACATGGTGCAGGAACATGGTCTTGGTTGGCACTTGGAATCCCACGGAATTATATAAGTCCCCGTGGATCACCTCGGGCAATAAGCTGTGACATGCTCTTCTCGCATCTATTGCAGATGACGCTCTCGTTCGCACTGCATTTTGCAACTTGCCAACGGTGTTCTTGCTCAGCAGGGCAGGCCCTAGCACGTTTCTGTTGTCACTTGTAACTCTTCGGTGCGGGCACATTTTGTGGACAATTTGTTACACAGATGAAAGCAAACTTCGAAACCTTAAAGGATCCTTGAAACACTTTTTGGACATAGTAAGAAAACATTGCCGATCTGTCATAGAGGCTGCTGTGTACATGTGAGTGAAATATTATGGTACCACACCTGCAGGGAATTTACGATCTCATGTCATAAACAGCAGAAAAAATCACTTGCTCTCGCTTTCGCAACGTCGTCATGCAGCGTCATCGCACGCAGCTGAACTCACCAACGCTATTGGCCGATTTCGTGATCGTGAGAGCATTCTCGGTAATACATATATATAATTGAAATTTTGAGCAAAATAAATGAAACATATGTCTGCAATATCAAAAGACCTGAAAGTTATTTCATATTTGCACTGCCGGCCTGCGTCTGCTATGCGTGGCCTCCGAGACAGCAGCAGAATGCTGCATAGCGTAGTCTACCGCAGCCGCCATGGTACAGCTAGGACAGCTACCATGTGCCACTCTAAAGGAAAAGCTGGGCGAAAAAAGTGGCAGCTGCAAAGGTGCCTTCATGTTGCTAAGACCCATTTCTGTAACGTTAAAGGTATTCAATAATTGTTTCAAAATAAGCATTTACTTGTAGCACGCAGTATGGACAACGCATAAAAATCATTCTGTGTATTTTTTGGAAAGATGGGATGACTGCTTATACAGTGTTGATGTAATATTTACGGTGCGTTAGAGGATGCCTTTGCAGGCGCCTGAAGTAGATGGCGCCATGATACTGGGGTCGGTAAGGTGCCTTGATAATTTGAAAGTACCATCACTCCTTGGGGGGGGGGGAAAGCTCTGCCGCCACCGGTGACCTCCCAGGCTCCTCCTCGCCCTTTGCGCGTCCGTCCCCCCCACGAACCAGTTATGCCTCCGTTTTTCTGCACGACGATTGGTCTCCGTGCCGTTGCCCTTGGAAACGCGCGGATCTTGCGTTTTACTTGTTTTAAAACGCAAGCTTTACTGACCGCGAACTTGCGATTTCGCCGTGGCGGTGCTCCGAGGAGGCACATGACGTCACAACGCGCGCCTCGCCGCGGATATTTCTCTTTCTCTCGCTCCCTAGTCACTACTGCGCATGCGCCACTAGTAGCACCGAGCCACAGATGTTCCGCCGCTGCGCAGCGCCGCGCCTTTCCGCCGCCGCCGTTTGGTATGACGTCACACCACGTTCCTCGTCGTTGCGCTCGCCTCCGCTCGCTTCGCCAGCTGCGTCGCATGCCTGATAACATGTCGGAGGATTGAAAAGGAGTGCTCGCGTGTGCCGCAACCACAGTTGAGGTGGCAGTATGGACGGCGACAATTCTGATAAGCAGCAGGAGGCCTGGAATCGACATCGGAACGATATGAAGAAGAAACGAATTGCCCAGAAAACAGACGAACAGCGCGCCCAACGACTGGCTGAACGCCGCAACATAGCTAGACAACCAGACTAACCTGGACTTGCAATCAAGATTAACCAAGGCTAACCATGCTATATCTTAGCTTTCGCTACGTGTATCCTGGCATAGCCGAGCTAAGCCACTGTAAATTTTTTTTTCTTTTTTGTAGGCGCTATTTTTATCCTTAGCGCGCAGCTGGTTCGGCGCAGCGAACATTGCAACCTTTGTTTGCTGTGGTGTTATGGTAGCGCTATGCCGTGCTGTAGCGCATATAACTGCAGCAAGAAGCCTGAAGATTGCTATGGATTTTTTATGATACCACAAAGAAAACGTGACAGCTTGGGCAAGAAAGAACTTTGTTCCGCCAAGGAAGAGTATTGTTTGCGAGGTAAGGCGCCTTTCTTATTGCTCGTATCAATGCATCCCCTAACGCTTCATTTTTTTTAAATTCCTGCGGCCGGCTCATCAGCGTTTTTGCTGCGACAATTTGTACGTTGCACAAAAATGGGGGTGTCCTCAGTATGCTGAATATTCTGCTGTGGCTCGTCATGTCGCACGTCGCCAACTGTTATTCTGTCGGAAATGCAACACTATAGGCATCGCTTTCCGCTGTGAACAATTATGTGCGAAGATACAACCTCTCGATCGCACTTTTCGTGATTGCTAAGATACGTTGCCTGTTTTACTGAAAATCGAAATAGCGGCTGGTAGAGGAGCTTTCTTTCCAGCTTACTTCGATGTGTGCATCAGTCACTTAGATACAATGAATGCAGGCCCTGAAAAAAAAAAATAGTGGCAAGATACCGGTGTATTGCGGATGATGAACGCCAGCTAGTCTACGTTGCGTTTTTAGCTCGCCGTCGTTGCTTAGCGGCTATGGTGGGCTGCTAAGCATGAGGTCGCGGGATCGAATCCCGGCCACGCGGCCGCATTTCTATGGGGGCGAAATGTGAAAACACCCGTGCGCTTACATCTAGGTGCACGTTAAAGAACACCAGCTGGTCAAAATTACCGGAGTCCCCCACTACGGCGTGCCTCATAATCAGATGGTGGTTTCGGCACGTAAAACTCCATAATTTAATTTTAACTTAAACTTGGGCATAAGCCAAGTTGAAATTTGGGGGTAGACCAACTTGGAAATTTGGGGGCGGGCCAAAATAAATTTCGGGTTGGACCAAGATGAAATTTCGGGTGGGCCAACTAAAATTTGGGACTGAGCCAACTTGAAATTCAGGGGTGGGCCAACTGAAATTGGCGGTATGCTTACGTATACTTAGACAACTACAGTGGAGTTTCTCCATTATTTTTCAGTTCTTGAATTTGCTTTGAATTGCGCTGCTGCGAACGCATGAGCTGGTGGCGATTATTATTTGGTTTGCTCACGAATACAGGCAATGTGCAGGGGGTGTTCGCATGATCGCGCACTCTTGCTGGCACTCAAATTGCGCAACCGTCCTATTCAGTTTAACGTTGAGTTACATTTTTATTACAAATACATGGACGAACGATGCACTCACGACTAATTCATTATACGAAGGCACGCTGAATATGTACCTGCGGTGCGCATGCGCGCACAGGCAAGAAAAAAGAACCAAACTCATAGCGATGTGCCACAAGCAATACTAGATCAGATCCACAAATTAAAGCATCTTTTTATGCGGCAGAAAAAAAGAATTCTGTAGGATAGAACTCGCCTCAAGGTTCCTTTTACATCAGTATGCCCCATTTCATGCAGCTTTAAGAAGAAACCAACTTTCTCACAAGCGTTACCTCCAGCATTCTCGGTGCTGTTATCGCCATTTTTCAAGAGTTTGTACCCCACTGGGGCGCGCAACTAGTCCAAAATCACGCGCCTCCATCGAATACTGCGGCCTGTCCGTGGGAGCCAAGGAGAAAGAGCGTGCCGTGCGCAGCGCGCGCAGCTGGCGTGCGAGGAGAATTGAGGAGGGAAGCGCCGCGGAGAGAATGTCACTACTTTCAAATTATCCAGGGGTTTTAGGGGTCGGCCCTCTCTACCCATCTCTCCTTTATCTCTTCTTTCTCCTCCCCCCTTTTTTTCTTCGGCAGGTATATATTTTCTCCGGCTAGGGTGCTTTAAAGGGACACTAAAGCGAAACAATAAATCAGTTTAGACTAATAAAGCATTGTTTGAGAACCCTGCAGGCAGTCAATTCAAAATAATTGTTTGATTATTAGATGAGAAAATGAAGGTAGAAGTATCACTATTTTAATTTCGCGCCGAAACCCCGACGTCGCTACGTCAGCGTGACGTCAGGGATTCCAAAGTATGTTTTCGCATTTGGGCCGCGTTGGCTGAGTAAAGGTTCCCGAAACTTGCTGTGTTTAATATTTGGTTCCTTTAGAACACAATGTAGTCAATCGGTACCAATATATAAGGAAGTCGGCTCTAGAAGATGCCATCAAAATCCATGACGTCACAGCGACCATGTGCGGGAACTTCAAGGAGGCGTCGCCACCCGTCTTCCGTTATTGTGCTTTTTCTTGCTTGCCAAGCGTCTTATTGTGGTAAGAGTGGAGTTTTTAGTGTCGTAGAAAGGTTTACTGATGCAGAAGAAACAATTTTTCTCTTTAGTGCCCCTTTAAACAACCCGCTAGCTACAAAGGGGTTAGCCACAATTCATCATCATTATTAGGCTCGGGATTACATTGATTGCGCGTCTTGTCCGCATTGCATCTCGTCGTCTGCGCCTGTGCGCCTGCGCAGAGTAGCAATAGCACCCCTTGCGTTTGCCGATTTGTGATCACAATGGAGGAAAAGAACTAGGAAGTTTACCAGCAAGTACGCTACCCTACCGGTCGCATACTTTGTAGACCTTTATCTACGAGGTGAGCGGCATGGCAACAAAGAACGTCAAGGGGGAAGTAAGGGAGGCTGAGATAGTCACATGGGTGGCGGCAATGGAAAAGAAACCTGCTATATGAGTAACTACTTAAGATGAAAAAAAAAACACGAAATGATAACGCACACGGAAGCTCTTCAGTTTCTTGAGATCAGGCGGGCTATTCTGTAAGAGTCCACTTAGTGGACTGTCCATTTCGGCCGCTGCTAATTGGATGTAATGTAGCTGTGCGAGCGAGGAGCAGACAAACCGCCCTAGCCAGTCAGGAACGGCTGAAATGGACAGTCCACTAAGTGGACTCTTACAGAATACCCCCACGGGATGCCTTAGAACACGCACTTATAAAGCGAGATACAACAAGGAAGAATCATGTGCTTGCTGTGGTAAAGCTAGGGAAACGATGGAGCGTGTATTACTAGAATGTGAATATACCTGCCCAGCGGTCGAGTTGGGTACCTTTGCCCTCCTTGAAGCCCTTGGGGTCAGCGAGAGCAGGGGGAAAGTAAACATGTTAAGATGTAACTCGCTAAGTAAGAGGCGTGAGAGTGGCTTGTAGGGCTAGCCGGTACATGGTTATGCTAGGAGAATGCCAGCAAACTTGGAAAAGCGGAAAAATCGAGAGGCAGACATAGACAAAGCGACAGGAAGGTCGCTTTGTCTATGTCTGCTTCTCGATTTTTTTCCCCTTTTCCAAGTTTGTTGCTGTTCCCCTAGCATTACCAAGTAAGAGGCGATTGGAAGATAGGAAGCGACCCCCCCCTCCCTCCCCCGGCTTATGCAAAATACCCGGCGCCTATCCGGAAAACTGCCTGGATAGCCAAAGAAAGCTATTCGCTTTAGCAATCATTCGCAGATGTACGCAAATCTGACCAACTTGCATGTCAAGGAGCACTCGCACCTTCTGGAATTCCAATGTGTCCATTGTGTCACTGACTCAACTGTACGCAAGACTTTGTAGACGTTTGTCTACGAGGTGATCACATCAAGTTTTTCGAATTAAAAAAAGGTAGCCTGAAGCAAATAACATAATTCTTGTCCTTGAATTTGATTATTCAGAGGCCGACATTACTAGCACGAGAAATCGAAACACATTTTATTAACAATAATTCAATAATTAACTGCTTAATTAAAAATAAATAATTACGTTGCTTCCATGTTGCAATTTACGAATTGCAGCCGGTGAGTTTGCAAGACGTATCTACTTGCCAATGAATCTCCAGGATGACACCAGTTCCGAGATATTTTCCAAAGTGTGGGACGAAATACATGGGCTTTCCGGTTACGTTCGTACTTCAGTGCATAAAAGATCGTTTTGTTAAAGATGTGCCTAAATGGAACGAACAACAGTGCAACAACGACGAGTTTGTGGCGCATATCTCCAAGCTGGTGTCATTCTGGAAATTCATTTTAAGTGGATACGCCTCGCAAGCTCACCGGATATAATTCTGATTGTAACGTGTGCGGTAAAGTAATTAATTAGGAAGGTAATTAGACGTGTTGGTTAATTAGTTGAACGTGTGTTTCGATTTCTCGTGCAACTAATGTCCGCCTCTGCGAATAATCCAGATAAAGGACTAGAATTATGTTATCTCCAGCAGCCGATCTTTAAAAATTTCGTATAACCTAAAAATGATCGCCGCGTATACGTACAGCCTGCTGCCTTCGTTATACCCGAGTCTTTTCGTGCTTCGCTATACCGGGGTTTAGCACTTCTATTCTCTCCTGAATATGTTCAGACTCCTCGCTACTTCCGCCGCGCGATGTACGCTGCGTTCGCTCTGGCGGCGTCCGGCAGCGCGTTCCGACGGCTTCACTAAACGGCCGCTTCGGGGCCGCGTTGCTGCCTGATAGGTGGGGCTGCCATTCGATGTGCTTATACACGCGGCTGCGCGGAAACTACTATGGAAGTCGTACTCGTGTAACCTTGCCTTGCACACGGTGTGGCTTCACGGCACTGCTGTTTGTGCCGTGAAGCCGGGCCGCAAGGCAGAATTCGTGCGTAACCCTCTCCCCTCCCTCACGCCTTTTCCCCTTGAAATTTTAGAGCACAGCTCTCTTAGTAGGCCGTTCCTACGGCGAGCGACAGCGTTGTCCCTCGTAAGTGAGCGAACGAGCTCGGCGAAGGATGAAAGCGAACGCGGAGCGCAGAGGGAGATGAAAGACGGCGATCGCGGAGAGAGCTCGAGGAGGAAAGCGGAGGAGGAGGAGCGTGCAGCGGAATCGTGAGGCGGAAAGCGGGGGAGGAGGCTATGGGGACAGCGTGAGAAGAAAAGCGTGGTACCGCGCAAGACGGGCTTTGCGGCGACGACCGCTACGAGATGGCGCCATAGTAGCGCGCCGTCGTCTGTTCACCGATGGTGTGCGTCGAGTGCGTCCACAGACAGCAATATGGAAACAAAGCGCTGCAGAGCGGAGGTCTGTTTGCGGCGGCTGCTGTGAATCGCGCCAACGCGTCACCCACGCGCTGCCTCTCGATTAGCGAGGCAGTCACGCCACACTTCGCTCCGTTTGACGTATGCCGCACGAGTCAGATTGTCCGCGCCAGCCAATATATTGCGAAATGAAAACACGTATAAAGCTGCGCTCAAATTTCGTATTGGGGAGTCTCGTGATCCTCGGTGGATTTTTTTATAATACCTGCTGACGGTAATGCGCCTGAAAAGGCAGTGCTATTTGCTGACAGAACAGTAGGGGCATAAAGCTAAAAAAATTGGCAGTATGTGTTAAGGTTAAACAGTATGGCGATGATACACATATAATGTGTGGTAATAATCAAGCATGATTTATTAAAAGTACAATTAAAGGGAGCAATAGTAACAATTAAGGAGATCGCAAACTGAGGGCTCTTCGGAGTATACGTGGTCATGCATTATCACATAAAGAGTGTAAAGGTTTCCTTGTGGGCCAGTGAACCTTTGCTTCGATGTCGATACCAAACCAGACGCACGTGTCGTCTGCGGCGACGGCAGAGTGGAAAACATATTTTTTTTATAGTTCGAACGGTTGCGGCAGATGGTGCCACTGTTGTATAAAGTATGTTGCAATGAGACGTATTCTGGTCTAATGCGATAAGGTTACACTGGCGCTGCACTATAAATAGCATTAAACAATACCCATAGCCGGCTGGCGTTTCTAACAACATTTTATTGCGAGTGATTGTGTTCAGCCGCAAAAGTCAGGCTGTCGGAGCGACACAGCGTGCTCTATTTGTAGTATGTTACGTCCACTGTCTATGGGATGAAAGTTATCGCACTTCTGCTTGAATTTCATGCTTGATAGCGTGCAGTCGACGTAAATTATTCGAAAAATGTTCGGATTTCTGAGTAGTGACTACTCGATTCCATAATTTTTTTTAAAAATCTTCGCACACCCCACCAGTCATGGTCATGGCTGTCCGCGCGATGAGCGAATACGCGGCCCACGCGCCCTGTCTTAGATGTAACCTGCGGCGGGTGCAAAGCGTAAGGGCGAGTCGAGATGGCTGGTTGCTTCGTGCGCACTGTGTTCCCGAGTGCCTGTACTGTGGAGGTGGCGTAATCTCAAGTTTCCGAGACGTGCTGACGCGAGAAGCAGCACGAAGCGTTCACTACCCGCCGCCGGCGCTCTTGGGATGTCCAGTGCTTTGCTATATCGCTGTCATTGCTTCGACTTTCGGGCGAAACCGCACCATTTTTTGTTAGCCACAGCTACATGTAGCCAACAGGCGATGAAGGCAAGGAAAGCGTAAGAGAAATAACTCGTTTGAAATTGAATTGTAGAAATAAGGGAAAGGGAAATGAAAGTGGTCGAAAGTATAATTTGCCTCTCATCATCGCCACCACCACCAGCAGCCTGGCTACGCCCACTGCAGGGCAAAGGCCTCTCCCATACTTCTCCAGCTACCCCGGTCACGTGCTAATTGTGGCCATGTTGTCCCTGCAAACTTCTTAATCTCATCAGCCCACCTAACTTTCTGCCGCCCCTCTGGTGGTTTTGTCTCTGGTTGTTACTTAACCCACATCTTTAGCATTACACGTGCCTGGCTCTACCGATTGAGCTACTGCGGCGGCTAGATTATACATGTATGTGTCACTTCCGCCGCCGTGGCTCTGAGGCGCGCTGGCTAACACCACCAAGGCTAGATCTAGTGCACATGCACGAGTACTCAATATAGTAGACGGGAGGAAAGAAGAGGCCTCGAAGGACGTTGAACTTTTGCGGGCACTTGTTACACCTTTTTGGGTGTGCTTTTTTGTACAATTTCTGGCGCAATTTGCCATATTCGCGCGCTATTGATCTCCCGTATGGAGCCAACAGACAACGAAGCCAAGAAGAGCACAGGAGAAATGTTTCTCTTTCTTTTGTTTTCATTTTAATTGAGTTGTAGAAATAACGAGTGAAAGGAAACTAACATGATCTGATTATAAGGCACGCGGTTGTGGGGGACTCCGGATTAATTTTCGCCACCTGTAGTTTTTTTAACGAGCACTTAAATGCAAGTACAAAAGCGTTTTTGCATTTCACCCCCCTTTAAATGCAGCCGCCGCAGCCGGGATAGCGCCCTCGACCTGGAACTCAGCAACGCCACGCCACATATCCACTAAGCTATATACGCGGCGGGTAGGAAAGGGAAACGAAAGCTGGCGAAAAGTTGCCGCCGGTGGGTACCATACCCACAACTTCTGCATAGCGCACTTCCATATATTTATGTTCCTTTCAAGGTACTCGGCTTAGCTTGTTTGAGAAAAAGAGCGAATTCACAAATTCCTGTTTGTACTGCCAAATTAAAGAAAATACACCCCTGGGGGGTGGGGGAGTTGTAAAGCTTTCTAGACAGGGTGTACTCTATGAAAATTGACAACAGAGACTGACACCAAGGGCAACATAGGGGAAATTACTTGTGCTTAATAAATGAAATAAAGAAACGATAAATTAATGGAAATGAAAGTGGATGGAGAAACAACTTGCCGCAGGTAGGGAACGATCCCACAGTCTCTGTGGGATCGTTCCCCACCTGCGGCAAGTTGTTTTTTTCTTCCACTTTCATTTCCATTAATTTATCGTTTCTTTATTTCATTTATTAAGCACAAGTAATTTTCCTTGTGGGATCGTTCCCCACCTGCGCCAACTACTTTTTTTCATCCACTTTCATTTCCGTTAATTTATCGTTTCTTTATTTCATTTATTAAGCGCAAGTAATTTCCCCTATGCGAAGGCCGGGGGATCGTTTGCCACCTGCGGCAAGTTTTTTCGTCCGCTTTAATTTCTATTAATTTATCATTTATTTATTTAATTTATTAAGCGCAAGTAATTTCCCCTATGTTGTCCTTGGTGTCAGTTTTTGTTGGCTTCTTATGATATGACTAATAAAGATCGGGCCCCTCGGTTAACTCCCTTTCTTCTCGTCTATAAAAATTGAGTCACTATCGTTGCGCGATTTGAATGTAAAAGCATTATGGCTTCTCTGATTAATTGGTTACGTCCATGATAGGTGGCGTCATACATTGTCACGTGCCCTTCACAACTCTACTTTAGTCCACCTTATTCTACTTTGCTCTAATCTGTACCAACCTTATTCAACCTTAATCCATTTCAATTCTCCTTAATACACTTCAATTCACCTTCGTTCCCTTGAACTTAATTCACTTTACTCCACCCTAAGTCGCCTTACTCTAACTTGTTCCAACTTTAATTCTGTATTACTAGGGACGTTATACAAGGCGCTGATGATGACACTGATGGCGATGATCTTTGTTACCACTCGTTGCGGATAACGCCGGCATTTCTGCCTCATGGGACATACTAATGCTTTCGCGTTAATAAAAAAAAAATATGGTGTACACCCTGGGCTATTGTGGCACAAACCATGCGCACCCTTTCTAAACCCTCCGCCGATGTGACTTTACTCCGAAAGCGACATTACTCAGCAGTGCACGCCATTACACTGCGCGTACTGCTCGATCGAAGGGTGTACGACGCCCGCCGAGGGCCAAGCAGAATGTTATTGAGCGCACATTGATTGCTCCTCGCTTGGGATGCGCGTATACCCAACGTCGTGCACTGCTTATGAAGCAAAGCAAAACAGGGTGTGTAGCACGCAGTTCTTGAAGCTGCGCTTTGGCGGAAGGCAAATCGAACCGAACCATGCAGTCGAAGATGTGTGCCTCGCCGAGCCCACGGGTCCGTCACCACACAGGTGGATCGGCCTGTCCTTTCGTCGGAGGCATACGTGCGCATGTCACACCTTTGAGGTATAAGGGTGTGCGAATGTTCATAGTTTCGAATGTGAATCGAATGGTTTTTTTGGCTCCTTCGAACATTCGATTACGACCGAATGTGCGTCTATAGTAGCCAATACTACGGTTGTTGAAACATCTATCTAGCTATCGCGAAAGAAGGCTCACCACATGTGCGTGGTCCACCAGGTTCGTAAAGGCATGTACGGATAAGAATAAGTTGGTGTGCGTCAGTGAATTTCGCGTTTCTACGATACCAGAAAGGTCACTCTTATTGGTGGCATAGGCTTGTTAAGAGAAAGCTCTTACTCGGGGGCTCCTATATCTAAATACACGGGAACGAAGAAATAGTTTTTCTCGCCAACCATTACACACAATTTGATAAGGTTTACTGCTTTTGAAAGAGAAAGCCAAGATCTAGTGACTCTGGCAATTGGAGTTTGTTATTTGTTTGCCGATATTTAATGAAGATTGTTGAAAATTTCCAAATTTTATCAACGGACTATTAAGTTTACAACTCTGGCACTTAGCAATGATAATCGATATCGATCCCGCAAACAGCACCTATAATATTGCATCTAAAGCGGGCAAAATCATTATATGCCCTAAATCGAAATTCTGCTTTCTGCAGTCACTGGAATATATCTTTCTCTCTCAAACGCAGCGAATTTGATTCAAATCGGTCAAGAGCGCGTGTCTCATCAAATCATTCTTGCGTTTTACGTGTACTTGAATAGGCGGCATCGGAGTTGACCCCGAGCTATAGCTTCCGGTTCAATGAAGAAAAGACGAAGCAACGAAGCCAAGGCCTAAAGTCAGAGTATGCACCAGTAATCAGAGTGCTCACCCACCCTCCCACTAAGATGTAAGGGGGGGGGGGAGGGCACCGGCCCTCCCTTGCGTGGTGATCATCAGTGCATGCACATGCACTCACGCCCCTCTCCCACCGACGCACACATACACGTACAGGTAGCCTACGCATGCGTGGTGCCCCTCCTCGAGCTAAGGGAGACCTTAAGCGTGAAGTATACGGAGTGGGCGACGCTGCCTTGAAGTTTGTCGCAACCAGCACGCCCTCTTGTCATTGAGTTTGACATCTGCTCGGGCTAAGACAAATATTTTTTTTTTTATCGGGGAAGATAGACCACATTGAATTCTAAGTAAATCAAAAAGTTTTACCTGAGCCGCAAATGTTACAAATAATTAAAAAGAAATTGAAATTCGTCGTTCCGAAAATAGAAATTTGAATTTTTTTGGCTTCAAAATCTGTTCTAATAGATCAGCCTGTTACGACGAAATTAAGGAGTGTATTTCTTTCTTTTTTCTTGATTACAACTACGATATCATTAACTCGCGTTTGTTCCCTCACCCAATCTGCTCTTTTCTTATCCCTTAACGTTACACCCATCATTCTTCTTTCCATAGCTCGTTGCGTCGTCCTCAATTTAAGTTGAACCCTTTTCGTAAGCCTCCAGGTTTCTGCCCCGTACGTGAGTACTGGTAAGACACAGCTGTTATAAACTTTTCTCTAAAGGGATAATGGCAACCTGCTGTTCATGATCTGAGAATGTCTGCCAAACGCACCCCAGCCCATTCTTATTCTTCTGATTATTTCAGTCTCATGATCCGGATCCGCAGTCACTACCTGTCCTAAGTAAGTGTATTCCCTTACCACTTCCAGTGCCTCACTACCTATTGCAAACTGCTGTTCTCTTCCGAGACTGTTAAACGTTACTTTAGTTTTCTGCAGATTAATTTTTAGACCCACTCTTCGGCTTTGCATCTCCAGGTCAGTGAGCATGCATTGCAGTTGGTCCCCTGAGTTACTAAGCAAGGCAATATCATCAGCGAATCGCAAGTTACTAAGGTATTCTTCATTAACACTTATCCCCAATTCTTCCCAATCCAGGTCTCTGAATACCTCCTGTAAACGCGCATGCGCAGTACCGTCGCCCTATAGTTCTTGCGTACGCAAGCCGCTTGCGTCCCCTAAACTGAAACTCTCTAATGTATCTTCTGGATGCCGCTCGCGCATGCGCGATCCCGAAGAGCTATAGCGCACCCGCACTTGTAATCGCACCTAGAAAATAACGATAGAAACGCTCTCTTAAAACGTCCTCTTATGTGACAGCCATTCCACCTCCCTGCATTCCGTACCGAAAGGTTAATGCACCGTGTACGGCGTTCTATAGAAATCGAGTGAGACAAGCGCCGTGCGGGAGTGAACTTCACTTCAATGGGCGAACCTGCTAATTGGGACCGTGCCACCGCCGTATTTTTTCAAGCCCCTTCATCTCTCTTTCTCTCTGCTTCATCCTTCCTTTTCTTGCTTTGGTAGATGCTCCGAACTAGGTGTTGTGATCTCACGCGAACGCCTAGGTAACGAACGGATTTCCCAGCTTTCCGACGAGCCGCAGAATCGGGCGGGCCCGCGGCGTTCCCGCGAGAGAGAGAGAAAAAAAAAATCGATTACGCGTCATTAAAATTTACTGCTGAGAGTGCGCCATTCGGCGCCACAAGCGGTTCGTGTGTCCCAGGAACGGCGACAGACGATCGACTGTTTTGTCTCCGCTGCCGGCTTCGCGCAGCGCTTTGCGTACACGCAGGAAAGCGACGCAGTGCGTAAATAGTCGCGTATACGTGCATCGACGCGCGTATACTCCAATTAATGAACTGTACACGCGCGGAGTGTGTCGGGAATTGTTTACCTGCTATACGTGCACGTGTCTCAATCTAATGGACGCGGTGCGCAGGTGCGTTCGATTCGTTGCGAACGCCGTTGTGTATATACCCGTTGGCCTAAGTAAATATCCGTATAGCAGCCACGGCACAAGACAAAGCCAAAAGAAGCCGCATGCATGCACTCGCGATCGCTGAGTGTTCGCATGGGGTGATGTCCGCAGCCCGTGCTGCATAGCGCGAGGGCACGCGATCTTTTCAACACATTTGGCGTGAAGAGCGAAAAAGTGCGCTTTACATTCGCGAAACGAGTGAATTGAACCATACGTATGCACCGAGGGATCCTTTGCTGCTGCCGACTGCGAGCACGTGCCCGATATAATACGCGGAGATTTCTCGCGGAGCAGATTTCGCCGGAAACAGTTTCCTCGTTTCTGTTTCTCTCTCCCCCTCTCTCACTCTGACTTTTTTTTTATGCTCCTTTTCTAATCCTTTAGCTTTTTTTGTGCGTACGACTTGGACGCTGTGTTTACGATTAGTACCCATAGTAACCGCCGGCCCCTCCGAAGGGCCGGACGGCCTACGTACAATGAAACCTATATCGACCCACGAGGGTCGGGGTACCCCGCATGTACGATACCAAGATGCGGAGTTTTTGGAAGCAGTTTTAGGCAGTATCTTTATATTTTAGCATACCGCGCCAACACGTACAACGGTTGCGGTTTAGCGATATGTTGCCCGTTTGATACCGTACAGTGTTGGGGATTTGCTCGCGGTCTGCGCGCGGTCATCGGTGTTCGAAGACAGCCGGGCACGCGTCATTGCAACGGACACCATTTTCCGCCTTTCTGTTTTTTCGTCTGCACGGTGCGTCTCGTCTGCATCGCATAACGGCATCGTCTGTTAATCGGCGTTGCCGCAGCGGACGACGTCGAGTTGACATCTGTTGAGCAGCGGTCGTCATCGGTTTAAGGTAAGTTCTTTCAGTTATCTGACGCTGCAGTAATGTTTATTTGCGCATTGATAAGTGAGTGGCACTATGTGATCCTTTATAGTGCATGGAGCAGCCATTTTTCTTCGGTAAAAATGAACTATTGTGATAACCTCTGGCCCCGAACCAATGCATGGGGAACTCAAAATCGAGTTCGGAAGAGACGAAGCGAACAAACAGTGTCCTGAGTGTTTGGTTTATTTATCGAAACCTCTATTTTTGTTTATATTAGGGCCACGATCGCTTGTCGGAACTTTCCGGTAGGTTATGTGAGCGCTGAGGCTCAGAGAGCAGTAAATATGCTTTTGTTGTCAATAAACGCCTATTTATTCGTGTTTTGCGCGCCTGTGCGTGTTTACCTGGTGGTCATGACGCCGTCTACGACAATCAATGAAAAACAAACGGCTCGTACTTGAGTCAGTTTAAATGCTCAATGGTTGCCCTGCCGGTGCATCGCTCTGAAGGAATCGACACTGAGCAAAGAAATTGACATCTACGGTTTCGCGTTTCGAACTGCATCTTTTCCGGTGTATAACTCACGTGAGTGTGTTTTGCTTACTTGTGCTCGAAACATATGCTGCTTTTCGGGCAACTGGTATTTTTTGATTTTGTACAATTCTTCTTTTTATCCATGGAATGCGCGAGCAAGTCTTAGTCTAGAGAATTACGTTCCGGATCATAGACGGGCAATATGTGTCTAGAGAGCCTGCTAGGCCATCTCGAGGAGTGCAAGTGACTAAAAAAACAAGAAAGTGGGGTGCAACAGGGAGAGGGAGGCAGGTTAAGTGTGCATGTACGTTCTCAAGAGCCACGCAAATGCCTATATTTTCGGTCATAGCGCTGTCACCGTGTATGTAAAGCGCTGTGATCTAGACAAGTTGCTTCGGAGTAACTGTAGGCAATGCTTTCCAGAGCCCTAACAGTGACTCTGACACAGCGCCACTGCACACCAATGGCAGAGTTGTCGCAAAGTTGCGGGCAAGCAGCGAATCCACACATACAGATGTCGTAGTTTGACTCGCAAAGCGCTTTCCCCAACTCAAGCAGCAAGACACGCTAATTATGCGTGGGGGACTCCACTGAAGGTCTCCGGCTGAACAAAATATGCCGGCAGAGTCTACACGTCTACACCTCCTCGCTTAGTTATACGAGTTTTGAGAGAGACAACAATGGTAAAATGCGGCATGGGCAAACACACGAAAGTAGACGGTTCATACCCGTATTTCATTCTCGAACACATAGTATGCTCAATTCTCAAAGGTGTATTGCCACGAAATTTTACTGCAGTCAACAGTTATGCGTAATCGGCACCCATGCCGTGACCGCACTGATATCCATTAGACATCCTTCGGACATCGGGTTCAAGGATATACATATATCCCTTGGATGTACTAAGTTCATCCGTCGGACACACCTCACTCGATCGTTTTTCCCACACTTTCCCCGTCACTGGAGCATTCCTTGCTTGTGCGTGAGGGATATCATGGAGACATGCTGGGTACATTGCATGTACATGTCAGAACGTCTTGCAGTGTTCGCTGCAATGAATGATACGTTCGTAGCAGATGCCGAGTAACAGATGCAACGGATAGAACGTTCGTAGCAAGACCAGATACATCACGTGTGCACGCGCGCAAAGTTGCAGTGTGCTCTTTATTCTCTTAGGCCTTCGCTCACGCACAAGTGGCGTTTAGAACTTAAGTTACCAAATTGTGTCAGATAATGTATAAAATACGACGTAGACAAAATTCGCAGGGATGATACTGTCACGTTGTGACGATGAAGAAAGCGGTAGCGAAACTGTGAATCACGTAACTAGCTCTTTACATATTGGGCGAACCTGCGCCCAGAAATAATTTGGAGGATGCTTAAGCTTCGCCTTTTAACCTTTCAAAGATCCCTGACTGCTCATCACCTTCTCGGCAAGTGGAGCGCATGTAACCGTAATGTTTACTGGGAAACGCTAGCCGCGAAAGCTATGCACGAAGGCGGGCACTGTGGTAGAAACGCGGCCTCTTGCGTGTGCCGCGATGCGACAGGAGCGAGCGCCAGCTGGAGGTACTGCAAGAAACTGGCGCGCCGTTCCGTGGCCTCCAAGACACCCATCGCACCGGCGCGCGCAAATGGCGGACACCGCGGCCGGTTTGTGTGTGTGAAGGGGTTCCCTTGAGTTTTCGCGTAACAGAATGGTGTTTTCTCGTATAGTCGAATTACAATCAGGGAGCTATCATGTTTGTAGGTTGTGTGTAAGTCGTAGTTTACAATTTTTTCACGTATGTTGGCTTGAAAAATTCAATTAGTTCAGTAACTTCCTTGCGTCACATGGACGGCCTGGGTGTGGTTGGTTCAAAATCCTTTTGCCGAAACGATGTCTGACGCCGGACGCCGACGCCGGCTTTTCTGCGACGTGGCCTCCTAACGCTATAACGTTTAAACCGGCTTCACTCAAAGGGCAACAATAGCGGCGACCACAGTTGGCAATCGTCGGAATCTGATCTGCGGATCAAGCGTGTCTCTTTGATGGAGGACTCGCCGAACGTTCCAGCGTTATCACTGTTGCCTGCGTGCTTTACAGAAAGTGCTACACAATTGGTGTCGCGCATATAATATGATTACACAAAGCTCGACGAGAACATACGCAACAGATGGAATCAACGATAGCATTCGAGCAAGTTCTAAATCATGCAGGCACGTCTTGCGCTGAGCGAAAACTAATTTAGCCAGGGAACTGCAGCCCCCGAAAAAAATAAGTATAAATGAGTACACATGCCAATAGTTTCGAGTTATAATTTGAACAAGTGAGAAAACGTAATTCTGTCACGAGACAGCTAAAATATCCCGCAAGAAAGTCCATGTGCAATATTCAGGGGACTTCTCGTGGTATAGGATATCCAAAATTTAACGTTGGGCGCATGTCATATTTGTCTCCGTAAATGTTCAGGGATATTGGGATATGATTTGGATTTCCCACGGACGAAGCGTATTCACTGGGTATTGACTGAACGGAGCCTGACCAGCTTCTGCGCCAAGAATAATTAACCCCCTTCTTCATTACTACCACAATGGTCTTTTGGTAAATATGAAGAGCGCTGTGGCTTGGGAGGTCGCCAGGGCAAATGCATCTGGTGTGCTATTATAAAGTGCATCGAATACGGCCAGGTTTACGTTTTGAGCCAATCAGAGAAGACGTAGCCACATTGTGAGCCAATCACAGCTTGCGTTTCCGGTGAATTTAGGGGACGCGAAAGTTAATTCGGTAATTATTCGCGATCAACGATAGCAGGAGCGTTACACAATTCTTACGAAAATTAAAGGTTGACGTGCCCACTCGTGGTGGTTGCCCTCGAACGGATAACTTTTCTAGGCCACGCTGTCGTTGCCTGTCGTTACGTCAGCACGGGAGTATAGCAGCGCTGGTGTCGCCGTCTTGCGAATGTGCATTTAATCGAAATGTGACGAGTCTCACCGATTTTCTGCCCCCCTGCATCAAGCAGTGCTTTAAAAATGTTATTACTCCGATAAGGCACCAAGATTCACCTACATTTGACACCAAGCCACAACCACTCCAACGGGGATAACTGGCAGGCCCATTATAGGCAGCAAGCAAGCAAATCTTCATAGACCGCTGCGCCTCCAGGACAGCCTTCGGAGAACCCCGCTGTCGTTCCTACTGCTTTACCGTGGATACCCGCTCTCACGACGGCAACGGTCCTTCGGATCTGGCGGGAGCAGAGACAACTTTTTCTGGACACCGCTCCCAGAACTCCATCCACCACAAGACGTTGCCCACGCGACTCGGGTACATACTCATACGCCAGGCGCTGCCAATAAACCGGCGAGTCATCAGCAGATGGCGCAAGCGCACCATAGGTCGCCCGAGCTGAGGGTCTGGGATAGACATGACACATCTACTATGGACACGCCAAGCGGCAATCAGAAGCCGCTCATACTCGGCCCTCTGGGAGTGACGTTCTTGTGAGGAGTGGACCATATCGACGCATCGCTCCAAGGCTTCCCTGCTGGCCCTTCTGACTTAGGCGAAGGAAGGCAACGTCCTGTACCTGACTCCACACATCTGCCAGACGTCTGAAGCGCTGGAACACATTGTTCGATCGCCCAGCATATATGCTGGATCGAAGGACGTTGTAAAGTTGCCTAGCCAGCGTTGGCAGGCAACCACTGTCGGAAGGCGCTATCCTCGGCCCATGATCTGACACTGCAAATTCAATGCGGGCAACTAAAGCGCTGTTGAAGTTTCTGCAGGACACCAAGCTGGTCGAGCGGTTCTAGTACGGCCACTGTCTAATATACATCGGCACTCACCACTTCTCTTATCATTATCACCCATCCCAATACTTTCACTCCCCTTCCCTTTTCCTCAGTGCAGAGTAGCAGACTAGCGCGTACTAGCTGAGGTCTTTCCTGTCAAGAAATTCTACCTTTTGTATTCCTCTCTCCTCCACCTAGATGACGGGCCAGCCCTTAGGATTAAAGTTTAGTATTACTTCACCCATGGCCCTCAGTCCCCAGCAGTGCTGAGCACCTGACCAAGGCGGCGGTCAGAACTTCGACGCTGCAGAGTGTACTAAGAATCTCCGGATTCTGACAGGCCGCCACTGGAAACTCAATCTGGCAACGTTCAACACACGAACCCTCTCGAATACACCTAGCTTAGCAACACTCTTGGAGGAATTACCAGGCATCGCGTTGGATATCATTGGCCTTAGGGAAGTTAGAAGAACTGGCGAGGATTATACAGTGCTGACTAACGGCCACATCTTCTGCTACAGAGTACTTCCAGATAAGAGACAATACGGAGTAGGATTTCCCAGCCATAAGGACATAGCAGGGCAGCATTTACGAATTCTACAGCACTAATGAGAGGGTATCAGTAGTGGCAATAAAGCTGAGTAGGAGGTATAGAATAAAGGTAGTACAAGCCTTCGCTCCAACCTTCAGTCACGATGATGAAGAAATAGAAAAGTTTTGTGAAGATGTTGAATTAGCGATGAGAAAAGTGCAAACTCAGTATACTGTAGTGATGAGCGACTTCAATGCAAAAGTGAGGAAAAAGTAGGCTGGTGAACAAGCAATTGGCAACTACGGAATCGATTCTGGGGACACTAGAGAAGAGGTATTGATAGAATTAGTCGAAAGGAATAAGCTCTGAATAATGAATACTTCCGTTGGGAAGCGAAGCAACTGAAAGTGGACCTGGAAAAACCCTAATTCAAAAACAAAAAAATGAAATAGATTTCATACTCTCTGCCGATCCCAGCAAATGCAGGATGTAGAAGTGTTAGGTAAGTTAAAGTGGCAGTGATCACAGGTTAGTGACGTCTAGGACTTCCCTCAGTATGAAGAGAGAAAGAGTAATGTTACTTCTGAACTTAACGTTACAGCGCAAACACCTAAGACGAACCACAAAAAGAAAGAAACGACACACACTGTGGTTCGTCTTAGGTGTTTGCGCTGTAACGTTAAGTTCAGAATTATGTACCAACTAGGCCCAAATGAAGTTTTACTGAAGAATAATGTTAGGCAAGAAAAAACAGGCCAACCTACACGCAGTAAGGGTAAATGCAGACCAATTCAGGCTGGTGTTGGCCAACAAATATGCAGCTATTATAACAGAGTGATGAAGATGACTTGGATATAACGAATGAAAACGTAACTAGGCTGGTTTCAGAAGCAGCAATTGAAGTGGGAGGCAAGGCACCAAGGCTACTATGTAAGCACTCCCAAGCAACAAAGGACCTAATAAAGAAACAACAAAGCATGAAAGTGTCCATTTCAAGAGATCAGATAGAATTCGGGGAACTGTCAAAACTGATCAACAAGGAGAAAGTAAGGAATGTCCGAAATTAGAACGTGAGAAAGACTGGGGAATCAGTAAAAAAGTGGACGCAGCTTGAAATCCGTGAGAAGAAAACTTGACATAGGACAAGCCAATATGTGCGCACTGGAAGATAAGCAGGGTAATATCATCAGCAATTTAGAAGATATAATAAATGCAGTGGAAGAATTATATACTGACCTGTACAGTGCCCAGAGGACTCGGGAGAACTCCATTCGGAACGATAATGAACAGGATACAGAATTCCTGTAAACATTCGCTCACTAACTAAACCAACAAGGACGGTGTCACGCGCGCACAAGCAAACACGGACACATCTCACTCGATGACAGCGGAAACTCGCTGTCAAAACGCTGGAGTGAGGAAGCGCGGCAGCAGCGGCGAGCGAGTTGACCTTCGTGCGGCGGGAACACATCGCACGGCGGAAGTCTGTCCCCGTCGCAGACCGCTTTCAAAATAGGGCCCGCGCGGCCGCGCCACACGCATTAGCCGCGGATAAAGCCCCTTAAACTTCGTAAAGTAGTGCCACGCTTTGAAGAATGCCACCTCCTCCTCGCGCGCTCTGGCCGAGGCCGACGCCGCATCGCTATTGGCCTAATAGCATCACGTGGGTCCTCGCGTCGTGCATCAGCGCCATTTTTGCTCGAGAAGCGATTACGGAGTGGCGAGGAGCGCATGTTGGCGCCGTTGATACGCTCGAGCAGTGTAGGCGGCGCCAAGGTCGAGTAGGGAGCGCGAAAGAGAGGAGAAACGAGGAGTGAAGGCGGAGGAGGAGAATGTCACTACTTTACGAAGTTTAAGGGGCTTTAGCCGCGGGAACAGAACCCCCCTCCCTCCACACTCTGCCCGGCCCCCGGTGCTTTGGGCGCGGCGGAAGACTGCGCGCTTCTTCCCTACTTTCGTCCCTTGCGCGCGCTATATTGAGTCGTCATCGCTGGCTCACCCTCGCACGCTTTCACTCGCACATACAGCGTACGACGTGCGACGATGATGTTATCGCCCTTGGAATTTACACGGAACGTCACGGCGACACCGGCGGCGACGTGTAGTCGTCGATGTCGCAAGTACCTCAAGAACCATTTAAGAGCTAGTTGTAGTGCGACACGCTGCTTCTGCGTGTAGCTACTTGCGCTGCTGTTCACGACGAGTTCCTGCCCCTGCATGTTGCTAGCATTCCGAGAAACAACTCTCTCGACTGTCCGCTACAGGTTCAGTTTCGAAGTAGTGGTCTTTCGCTGGTTTAAATGTATTTCCTCGTGTATATATGGGCAAATTGAGCAGCCTTACACGTGACAAGAGGCGCAGAGCAATCTAAAACGAACATTTCCCTGACTGTAGTAGTCCACATAATGAGGGGGCAGAAGAGGGGATTAACCTCCCCCCCCTCTTCTCTTTTTCATGACGCACCTGGCGCTTTTTCTGGCACGCCAAGACAGGATGACTGTATTGAGCAACGATTAATAACGTTCCTTTCTCGTGCCTATAAACCGTTATGAACAATCCTTTACATATTGTAAATTTCGTGCAATGGTGATTACGCTCCTGTGCGGTCGTCGGGATCGTTGTTCGTTGCATGAACAATCGTGCTATCGTTATTCATTACACTGTCACGCTCCCGAACAAGCGCAGCTTTCTCACGGATTCGCGGACGCGAGCGCCATCTGGATGGTGTTGTTGCAAGGAACCGAGCGGGCCGCGCCGCTCTACGAATGGTAGAAACGCTGGAAAAGTGGTTTCGTGTTTGAGTTTCCGCGTTGCAGAATTATGTTTTCTGGTATATTCAAATTACAATCCAACGCTGTCATGTCTGTATGTTGTGTTCAGTTCGTACTTTACGATTTTTCTGACGCCTGTTGCTTTGGGGAATTCAATTAGTTCACTAAAGCCTCTGCGCCACTTGGAGGGCTTGCGCGGTTGTGGTTCGGAATGGTTTTTCCCGAAAGCACATCCGACGCCGACGCCCAACTTTTTTTTGCGACGCTAGGCTGTCGCGTTGATAAAGGACAGGAACGGAGCGAAAGAGCGTTGCTTCTCGCTCAAGCTTCCACACGGGCGCGTTATATGCCAAATACTTTGTTATAACGTTGATCGGCTCCAGACAAATGTATTCACTGAGTGTCCTTTGGCTTCGCAGTAGTCCACCTTTACGAAGGATGCTCGCGCTGACGCTCTCGAATACAGTTTTTTTTCTCTTTGTTCTGCACCGCTTCTGGTCGGGTGACCGAACAGAGACGCCGAGCCATGCCTCGACCGGTGTCCGCCCAGACTCGGAACGAGAACGTCATGAAGCTCACGGCTGCCCGGCAACTGCACAACACGTCGGACGCCGTGGAGAAGCTGCGACTCCTGTGCCTTCAGCGGGGCTCGGCCGGAATCATGGGTCTTGGAAAGTAAGTTGGCTCACCCTTCAGAACAGCAGCAGAAGAGAGCAGATACTGGGAACAAACAAACAAAAAATTAAATTAAATTATGGGGTTTTACGTGCCAAAACCACGACCTGGTTATGAGGCACGCCGTAGTGGGGGACTCCGGAAATTTGGACCACCTGGGGTTCTTTAACGTGCATCTCAATCTAAGTACACGGGTGTTTTCAAATTTCGCCCCCATCGAAATGCGGCCGCGAGGCCGGGATTCGATCCCGCGACCTCGCGCTTAGCAGCCCAACATCATAGCCACTAAGCAACCACGGGGGGTAACAAACAAACAAACAAACAAACAAACAAACAAACAAACAAACAAACAAACAAACAAACAAACAAACAAACAAACAAACAAACAAAACAAACAAACAAACAAACGCTTGCTGAAGCTTGTTTATTCAAAGCAACGAATGAATGAAAATGGCAATAAACAAGTTTTAGTAAGCGCTTGTTGTGGCTCGGCATTGTGTGCGAGTCTGCACATGCATGTCGTGATCGCAAATCAGAATGCGTTCTCGATTGAGAGGGTTGTCTTGCGGTGAAACGCAATTATTCGAGGAACACGATTTATGCCACGAAAAATTGCAAGCAGGAAAAAAGCTGGCTCATAAGGACGTCTGCATGGGCCACACGTAAGCGTAGACGATGGAGTAGCGTGTCGAAACTGCGGTAGCAATCTTTTGGTTCGGTGAGATTGGCGACAATGGGTGTACTCCGCGCAGGAGGGAAGACCTTGCATGTTCATTTTGGTACACGCTCGGCAGGGGTAGTTGGAGATCGCTGGAAAAGGCGTTCCCCCTGCGGTAGATATCAAAAAGGCTCGTAATGCCATTCTTGTTGTGAAAATGATTCCATGTAACTCGCTTGCAGTTGAGGTAAAATATTTTTGTTGTAGTCTAAAAGGTTTAAATCTGTTTAGACCATAGGTTTGCAAACTCACTCATGAGCCGACTCATTCAGGCTGTTACACCGAGTGAGTCCGGCTGTGAAGAATTTCGCCGAGTTTCGGTGTAAACTCACTTACGTTCCTGCTGAACTTCTGTGCGTACGCAAAAGACAGTAAAAGTCAAGCTAACGTTGTCCAGTCTTTCACTGGGTACTCACCACAGCACCAACAATGATGATGAAATCATGTTCAAGGGGGAAGGACTCGCCGTGGTTGCTTTAGTGGCTTTGGCATTGCGCTGCTAAGAACGAGGTCGCCGTATCAAATCTCGGCCGTCGGCTGACTCATTTCGAATGGGGGTGAAATGCAAAAAAAAAAGAAAGAAAAAGAAAACGCTCCTGTTTAGGTGCACGTTGAAGAACCCTAGGTGGTCAAAATTAATCCCCTGTTCTCCACCTTTGGAGTGACTCGCAATCGTATGGTGGTATTAGCCCGTAAAACACCTGATTTTTTTTTATCCGACGCAAATGGAACGCGGCGACCGAGAAACGGCGTGTCCAAGTACGTCCGCGACGCTTCAGCTGGTAAACTGGAGGGAGTTACAATTGCGCCGAGCTACGACAACTTGATAACGGCGATAATCTGGTGAAAGCAAAACCGGTCAAAAGGTAAAACAAGGACGCCCAACAGTACAAAGCTATGTTACAATGATAGGTATGTAAGGCTATGGCATAGCGAATGGAGTTTCTGAAACAGCACGATAGTGCGTTTCAGAAAGACTTAATGTGCCGGTCGCCGGATATCAAATGAACAGACATTTTGCATAATTGCAAAGCGTACTTTCCTGTGAGGCAGTTTGTCCCACTTATGGCGGCGTAGTTTGCTTGTATCATTATGTGAAGAAAAAAAATGTAAACGTGCTCTCGTGGTGAACCCAACTACAATAGACAAGTATCAGTATGTGCAGCTGACACTTTGCCTTCTTTTTAACGACAACTAGTGCTGCTATTAGTTGGGCAAATGTGCAGTGCAGAGAAGCGCACTTGCGAATTAGGAAAAAAAAAAGGGTCTACTGGGAGGCGGCTGGCAACACCAGTTCAGTCTCCTTGCGGCATCTCACACAACTTGTAGCATTCGGTAGTGGAATAATTTAGAGTTAAAAAGTTAAAAGAAAGAGTTTGGTTTGGATTAATTCGAATTACCTGGTACGTATGATTATCTGGCAAAATGTACAAGTTCGGGATAACCGCCGCATTCATGTCAGTTAAAAGAGCGTATACCCTAAAAAATTTGTAAATAAGTGTTGGTGGCAGAATTTTACTATGTCGGGGATTTCTACGTTATACAGCCAATCAGTAGACGTCAGCGATGTTTACATCCTGTCTTCGAACACAGCGCTGGCTTAGTGAGCGTATAGCGTTCGACGTAGTTCTGCTTCACAGGTACCTGGGTATCGGAGACAATGCATCATGAAGCGGGTATAAATTTTGGCAGCAAAGTGTAAATAAGGATATCAGGAATCAAACAGAGTGACCGTGTAGACGGACGATATTAAATGTGGCGCCACGCCGCCGTGGAACTTGCGATTAAACCGCCGAGCATTCCTTCGGCAATTATCTGCAATCTATGCCAAGTTCGTCCCGCAACCACCGGTGTCCCCCGTTTGCTCAGTGTGTGTTCCTTTCATAACGTGATTGAAGCGCCATCTGGTAATATTTCGCGAAAGCAATAGTTAGTATATACAGCAGTCCTACTAGCCTCATAACATTAAAAGAAATACTACACTCGTAGACAAAAAAAAAAGCAAGTGCAGAAGTTCGGTGCCATATGCGAAAAAAAAGTATATTTGATTCCGCAAGATGTTGCGTATTTATTGAATTTTCGTAGACCTTTCTCTGTGGGACGCTGTTAACAAACACCTATATGGAGTGCGAAATTACAACGGTTCCGAAAGACAACCGTTCGTTTGGCACCACGTGATTGGTCAGAATCGCGTGTCTCTGCTGACTGACGAGAGCGCCATTCGGATCAATCACACGAGGCCAAGCAAACGGCTTGCTTCAGCAAACCGTTGTAAGATCGCGCTTTAACTTTGTATAGTCGCAGCTAGAATGATCTGCGCCACAAATGTTTGTGAATGACAGAGGAAAATCTTATCCACCCCACGATCGCATGCGCAGCTACAAAGGCTACAAACAGCTGCAAACATTTAATCTTCATAGACGGTAGATATGTCTATGAAGTGTATTCATGCACTTATGAAATATTCACGTAATGGCGACCGAAATTTTGGTCGTCGGCTACGTTGGTTCTATAAGTTTGTGTCGCTGTGCGCATAAAGGACGGGTTCCGAATGAAAAATCTATCGTCGACCTTATTTGCATTGTGTCGGAATAAGTCTTGCCTTGAACTAGGCTAGCACAAAAATCGTAAGAAGTTTGGTTAGACATTCGTAAGCAAGCGCTTACAACGACAATTATACGTTAAAATCGTAACACTTGGTAGGTGTGCAACAGGTTGCGTTCATCATCATCATCAGCCTAGTTACGCCCACTGCAGGGCAAAGGCCTCTCCCATACTACCCCGGTCATGTACTAATTGTGGCCATGTTGTCCCTGCAAACGTCTTAATGTCATCCGCCCACCTAACTTTCTGCCGCCCCCTGCTACGCTTCCCTTCCCTTGGAATCCAGTCCGTAACCCTTAATGACCATCGGTTATCTTCCCTCCTCATTACATGTCCAGCCCATGCCCATTTCTTTTTCTTGATTTCAACTAAGATGTCATTTACCCGCTGTTTGGATCGGACTGCTGGTACGATCTGTTGTTGGGAACTCGGCGCTGACGCCCGTGGTTGTACCTGGGTCGCAAGCCCCAAGGGTAGCGTTGGCCTGGCGGCCTGGGGTACAACTGGAAGCATCCGAAGGTCCCGGCAAAGCATGAGTCGACTGGTAACAACGAAACAACTTGTTTATTTTAACATCGCAAAGAGTTGGCGGTCAGGTTTGACCGAAGTAGAGAGACGGGAGAGCACTTCACTCAACAGAAGAAATCGGAGCCCTCCTTTTGGCGTCCGGGGGCAGCTGTTTTTATACTCTCGCAGTTGAGGGCAAGAAGGAACCCCTCAAAAGACGAGCACGTGAATGTACAATGGGCTAATGGTGACGCACACTGTCGTAGCGATGCCGTAGCACCATGTCGAGCACGATCTCGTAGCACCCTGTCGTGGCGCTGCCGGTCGGACACAATGACTGTAATGAGAGGGTGGTCCCTGCTTTGGCATCGCCTGTTTCGGGCACAATGACTGGAACGAGATCCCTGCTTTGGCATCGCCTGTTTCGGGCACAATGACTGGAATGAGATCCCTGCTTTGGCATCGCCTGTTTCGGGCACAATGACTGGAATGAGATCCCTGCTTTGGCATCGCCTGTTTCGGGCACAATGACTGGAATGCGAGGATGATCCCTAGGCGGTCGCATCGCCGCAGTCGCGCCTGGAAACACCTGGCGATGAGTGTTGCGGCGACGACGATCGGGCCAAAATGTCTGCCGCCCCGCCGCAGTCGCGCCGGCAAAACCACGTGTCGCAGGCGAAACGCAACAGACCGCCCCGCCGGGGGAAGGAGATCCCGATGGACAGGGGACTGCATCCGCTGTCCGGAGGGATGTCGCTCGATGATGCTCATAACCGAAGTCGGGCGTCCCTCGACGTTTCTTGAGCGCAGCGCACAGAGAAGGCCTCGTTCTCTCGTTCAGGTTCGCACGGGACACTGCAAAGTGACTTCGGGAGAGTTCACATTTTTGTTCTCGTTCCCGGCAAGCGTTAGAACTACGCTGAAACTCAACCGCTCAGTCAGCAAGCACGGCACAACCCTCACTAAGCCCTGCCAGGCTCTTTCCCCTTTTTATACCACTGCCTAGTTCCTTACAGTAGTCTAGCATCACTCAGAACGCGTCCACATATTGAAAAATTGCACTAGAAAGCATATCATCACTTTGAAACACTAAACAAAAGCAATATGTTAAAAAAAAATCCTGCCTCAGGAAGAAAAACATCAGTAACAAACAATTTTGAGGCTGATTCCTACGTTAGGGGCTTCGACTTAAGCCATCGGCGTTACCGTTGAGACTCCCCTTTTTGTAACGCACCTCAAAGGAATATTGTTGTAAAGCGAGGCTCCAGCGCAGGAGGCGGCCATTTTTGGGAGAGATGGTCTGCAGCCATTGGAGAGGGCAGTGATCCGTCTCAATGATAAACCTCGAGCCGGCTAGATAGCATGACAATTTCTGAACGGCCCACACGAGACACGCACACTCTTTCTCGGTGGCGCTATACGCCTGCTCACGACTGGTCAGCTTACGACTAGCATACAGGACGGGGTGTTCTACTTCTCCATTTTCCCGTTGGCACAGTACAACGCCCATGCCTCGCTCACTAGCATCGCACTGAACAATGAACCCTTTTGTATAGTCTGGCGATCGTAGCACAGGCTGGCTTGTTAGGGCACTCTTTAGGGCGCTAAAAGCTCTTTCCTTGGTCTCGTCCCAGACGACTGTTTGAGGCTCTGTCTTTCTTAGAGCATCCGTCAGGGGAGCCGCGATATCAGAGTACCTAGGGATGTACCTCTGATAGTAGCCGGCGACACCCAAGAACGACCGAATATCGGTCTTGGTGCGCGGTTGCGGAAAGTCTCGCACAGCGGCCACTTTTATTTCAGAGGGGCGGCGACGACCCTGACCAATCACGTGACCGAGGTAGACAACCTCGGCCTGTGCTAACTGGCACTTAGGAGCCTTGACTGTCAAGCCCGCTTCGCGCAGGCGGGTTAGCACTGCCCGCAAGTGTGTCATATGCTCAGACCAGGATGCGGAGAATATCGCTACGTCGTCTAGATACGGTAAAGCGAATTCTTGCTGTCCCCGCAACACTTTATCGATGAGACTTGAAAAACAGTATGGCGCGTTCTTCAAACCAAAACTCAACACTTTAGGACGGAATGTTCCCATTGGTGAAATGAACGCCGCATACCTACTAGCCTCTTCTGTAAGTGGAACCTGCCAATAACCCCTGACAAGATCTAGGGTGGAAATAAACTGAGCGCTACTAACTTTCTCAAGGCGCTCCTCGATGTTAGGGATCGGATAAATTTGATCCTTAGTGATGGAATTAAGCCTGCGGTAGTCGACGCAAGGACGAGGTTCCTTGCCCGGTACCTCAACTAAAATCAAAGGGGAGGTATAATCACTCTCACCTGCCTCAATAACACCGAGCTGTAGCATTTTCTTTACCTCAGCCTCCATAATATCGCTCTGGCGGGGTGACACCCGATACGCCTTGGATCGTACTGGCTCTGTGGAGGTAAGTTCTATATCATGAGTAAGTACAGAAGTCCTACCAGGCCTCTCAGAGAACAGACCTTGAAACTCTTGTAATAGCTGGTGTAGTTCGGTTTTCTGCTCGGGCGACAGCGGTGCTTTACTGATAAGGTCACTAATGACTTGACCGGTGTCTTCCCTGTTCGTCACTGAGCCTAGTCCCGGAAGCTCGACCGGAAGCTCTTCAGGAACGTTTACCATCATGCACACCACTGCTTCCCTTTGTCTATAAGGTTTGAGCAGATTACAGTGGTAAACTTGCTGTGCTTTCCGCTTTCCTGGCAGACTTACCACGTAGCTAACGTCCGACAGTTTCTGAACAATTCGTGCTGGGCCCTCCCACTGCACGTCTAGTTTGTTGTTTAGCGATGTGCGCAATATCATGACCTCATCGCCAACCTCAAAACGACGGGCCCTGGCTGTCCGATCATAATAAACCTTGGCCCTCTGCTGGGCCTTTGTCATTGCTTCACCTGACAACTCCTGTGCCCTTCTTAAGCGTTCGAGGAGCTTAAGTACGTACTCCACCACGACTGGGTCGTCGCCCCTACCTTCCCATGATTCTCGAAGCATGCGAAGCGGAGATCGAAGCGAGCGACCGTACACCAGTTCAGCTGGCGAAAACCCCGTAGCCGCATGCGGCGCGGTCCTTAAAGCAAACATCACCCCAGGCAGACCCAGCTCCCAGTCAGTTCGATGTTCAAAACACAACGCTCTCAACACGCGCTTCATGACGGAGTGGAGCTTCTCAACGGAATTCGACTGTGGGTGGTACACTGAGCTGTGTAACAGCTTTACCCCACACCTTTCGAGAAAAGTTGTCGTCAAAGCGCTAGTAAACACTGTGCCCTGATCTGATTGGATTTCCGCAGGAAAACCAACTCGCGCAAATATGGACAGTAGTGCATTAACTATCTCAACTGAGCTGAGTTCTTTAAGCGGCACTGCTTCAGGGAACTTTGTCGCTGGGCAGATCACAGTCAAAATGTGTCTGTACCCCATGGCTGTTACCGGCAGAGGTCCCACAGTATCAATAACGAGCCGTCTAAAAGGCTCCGTAATGATAGGTACCAATTTCAACGGCGCCCTCGATTTGTCCCCTGGTTTGCCCACCCGCTGACAAGTGTCACATGTCCTCACGAAATGGTCTGCGTCCCGAAAACACCCTGGCCAATAGTACTCTTGCAAGAGACGGTCCTTAGTTTTCTTAACTCCTAGGTGTCCGGACCACGAACCCCCATGTGACAAGCGCAACAGATCCTGACGATAGCATTGAGGCACGACCAGCTGATCGAACTCCACTCCTCGGCGGTCTAGATACTTCCGGTACAGGACTCCACCTCTTTCCACAAAACGCGCAGTTTTCCTGGCGATACCTTCTTTGACATTGCAGCGAATGTTTTCTAGGCTGCCATCCTTCTTTTGCTCGGCTATCAAAGCCGACCGGCTGACTTTTAGCAACCTATCAAGTCCGTCTGACGTAGGCGCGATGAGCAAATCAGTAGATAGCTCTTCTAACTTTCCCGAATCGGGATTTTCCTCTCCAGTATCTGGCGCCTTCAACGCTACAGACTCAATTTTATTCTGTTCGGGCGTGCTCTGAATATCAGCTTGCTGCGCCTCTGACCCTTTTTCGTTGTTTGATAACGTCGGCCCCGCAACTACCGCCTTTGCAGCGAGCTCCCGAACCTTCGACCTGGTTAAGGCCTGAACACTAGCTTCACCAAACAAAAGCCCCTTCTCGCGCAGGAGGTGATCGGACCTGTTTGAAAATAGGTACGGGTACTGGGGTGGCAGCATAGATGACACTGCCGCCTCCGTCTCAAGCGCTCCGAAAGGTCCTTCAATAAGCACTTTTGCTACCGGCAGACACACGCTATGAGCTTCCACGGCTTGCTTGATCCATGCGCACTCGCCCGTGAACATATGGGGTTCTACGTAAGACGGGTGAACTACATCCATCGTAGCTGCGGAATCGCGAAGCACTCGGCACTCTTTCCCGTTCACGAGGAGGTCTCGCATGTAAGGCTCGAGAAGCTTCATGTTCTCGTCCGTGCTGCCTATTGAAAAAAACACAACTTTTGGTGTTGTTTCCGGACACTGCGCCGAAAAGTGACCCGGCTTCTGGCACGTATAACAAACGCCCGCTCGCCTCATCTCGAACCGCTTTCTGCGTTCGGCTTCGGCTGCCGTCTCTTTACGTTTGGTCGGATTGCTTTCACTCGCATCCTCACTACGCGTGTCCCCCTTAAATCTCATGGGCGTGAACCTTGGCCTCTCAGACTTGGAGCCAAATTCACCCTTTTGACCGTCCTTAGCTCCGCGAGCTCGACGCGTCACAAACTCCTCGGCTAGCTCAGCGGCTCTAGCCACCGTACTCACGTCTGGCCTATCCAAGACCCAGTATCGCACGTTCTCCGGTAACCGACTATAAAACTGTTCTAGCCCGAAGCACTGCAGAACTTTATCGTGGTCACCAAACGCTTTCTCTTCTTTGAGCCACTCCTGCATGTTCGACATAAGCCTATACGCAAACTCTGTATATGACTCACTTCTGCCTTTCTCATTTTCCCGAAACTTCCGACGGAACGCCTCCGCAGACAGCCGGTACTTTTTTAGAAGACTCGATTTCACTGTGTCGAAATCCTCTGCCTCCTCTCTATCCAAGCGAGCGACTACGTCGGCCGCCTCGCCGGGTAACAAAGTGAGCAAGCGCTGTGGCCACGTTTCCCGAGAGAACCCCTGCTTCTCGCACGTTCGCTCAAAGTTAACCAGGAACAAACCAATGTCCTCTCCAAGCTTAAACGGCCGCATCAGGTCAGTCATTTTGAACAATACGCGTTCTCCTGCACCGTGTGCCTGACTTCCATTACGAGCGCGTTCCATCTCTACCTCGAGACGCTTCATTTCCAAAGCGTGTTGACGCTCTTCTTTCTCTTTCTGTTCTTTAAGTTCGCGCTCCTGTTTCTCTTTTTGGCTCTCTAAGTTCGCGCTCATGTCTCTCTTTTTGCTCTTTAAGTTCGCGCTCCTGTCTTTTTGACCTCTCCTCAATAGTCTCAAGGCATTCCGACAGCTCGTCATCCTCAGCCTCTAACTCAAGAATAGCCTTTAGCAGTTCTGGTTTTCTGAGTTTGTCCGAGACATCCAGACCCAACTCTCTTGCAAGCTCCAACAATTTCGGTTTGCGCAACGACTTCAAATCCATGGCTGCTCTGAATGCTGCTTTCTCTACTGCTTACTATTGTCTTGCCGCAAACTAACCCGGCAGCAACGACAACCACAATTACCAGCTCTGTTTCTGACCCTAACAAAAGCCTGGCAAAGCTCAGAAGAAGAAAGTCCCGCACTCACCAAACCTCGCAGGCAGGAATTCCGCGCAGTCGTTCCGCTGCAGGCAACCAGTCGTCACACAGGGCTCGTTGCACTGCTCCCGGATCGTCGTTGAGCTGCTCAGCATACTGTCAACTGCATCTCTTTGCTGCTGGCCTCCGTTGTCGCGATCTCACCGCTGGCAGACAGTTGTTTGAAGTCGGAGGTGATCTCACCGCTGCCAACCAGATGTTTGGATCGGACTGCTGGTACGATCTGTTGTTGGGAACTCGGCGCTGACGCCCGTGGTTGTACCTGGGTCGCAAGCCCCAAGGGTAGCGTTGGCCTGGCGGCCTGGGGTACAACTGGAAGCATCCGAAGGTCCCGGCAAAGCATGAGTCGACTGGTAACAACGAAACAACTTGTTTATTTTAACATCGCAAAGAGTTGGCGGTCAGGTTTGACCGAAGTAGAGAGACGGGAGAGCACTTCACTCAACAGAAGAAATCGGAGCCCTCCTTTTGGCGTCCGGGGGCAGCTGTTTTTATACTCTCGCAGTTGAGGGCAAGAAGGAACCCCTCAAAAGACGAGCACGTGAATGTACAATGGGCTAATGGTGACGCACACTGTCGTAGCGATGCCGTAGCACCATGTCGAGCACGATCTCGTAGCACCCTGTCGTGGCGCTGCCGGTCGGACACAATGACTGTAATGAGAGGGTGGTCCCTGCTTTGGCATCGCCTGTTTCGGGCACAATGACTGGAACGAGATCCCTGCTTTGGCATCGCCTGTTTCGGGCACAATGACTGGAATGAGATCCCTGCTTTGGCATCGCCTGTTTCGGGCACAATGACTGGAATGAGATCCCTGCTTTGGCATCGCCTGTTTCGGGCACAATGACTGGAATGCGAGGATGATCCCTAGGCGGTCGCATCGCCGCAGTCGCGCCTGGAAACACCTGGCGATGAGTGTTGCGGCGACGACGATCGGGCCAAAATGTCTGCCGCCCCGCCGCAGTCGCGCCGGCAAAACCACGTGTCGCAGGCGAAACGCAACACCGCGTTTGTTGCCTCACCCAATCTGCTCTTTTCTTATCCCTTAACGTTACACCCATCACTCTTCTTTCCATAGCTCGTTGCGTCGTCCTCAATTTCAGCAGAACCCTTTTCGTAAGCCTCCAGGTTTCTGCCCCATATGTGAGTACTGGTAACACACAGCTGTTATACACTTTCCTTTTGAGGGATAGTGGCAACCTGCTGTTCATGATTTGAGAATGCCTGCCAAACGCACCCCAGCCCATTCTTATTCTTCTGGTTATTTCAGTCTCATGATCCGGATCCGTGGTCACTACCTGCCCTAAGTAGATGTATTCCCTTACCACTTCCAGTGCCTCGCTACCTATCGTAAACTGCTGTTCTCTTCCGAGACTGTTAAACATTACTTTAGTTTTCTGCAGATTAATTTTCAGACCCACCCTTCTGCTTTGCCTCTCCAGGTCAGTGAGCATGCATTGCAATTGGTCTCCTGAGTTACTAAGCAAGGCAATATCATCAGCGAATCGGAAGTTGCTAAAGTATTCTCCATCAACTTTTATCCCCAATTCTTCCCACTCCAGGTCTCTGAATACCTCCTGTAAACATGCTGTGAATAGCATTGGAGAGATCGTATCTCCCTGTCTGACGCCTTTCTTTACTGGGATTTTGTTGCTTTCTTTGTGGAGGACTACGGTGGCTGTGGAGCCGCTATAGATATCTTCCAGTATTTTTACATATGGCTCATTTACACCCTGATTCCGTAATGCCTCCATGACTGCTGAGGTTTCGACTGAATCAAACGCTTTCTCGTAATGAATGAAAGCTATATATAAGGGTTAGTTATATTCTGCACATTTCTCTATCACTTGATTGATAGCGTGAATATGGTCTATTGTTGAGTAGCCTTTACGGAATCCTGCCTGGTCCTTTGGTTGACAGAAGTCTAAGGTGTTCCTGATTCTATTTGCGATTACCTTAGTAAATACTTTGTAGGCAACGGACAGTAAGCTGATCGGTCTATAATTTTTCAAGTCTTTGGCGTCCCCTTTCTTAAGGATTAGGATTATGTTAGCGTTCTTCCAAGATTCCGGTACGCTCGAGGTTATGAGGCATTGCGTATACAGGGTGGCCAGTTTCTCTAGAACAATCTGACCACCATCCTTCAACAAATCTGCTGTTACCTGATCCTCCCCAGCTGCCTTCCCCCTTTGCATAGCTCCTAAGGCTTTCTTTACTTCTTCTGGCGTTACCTGTGGGATTTCGAATTCCTCTAGGCTATTCTCTCTTCCACTATCGTCGTGGGTGCCACTGGTACTGTATAGATCTCTATAGAACTCCTCAGCCACTTGAACTATCTCATCCATATTAGTAACGATGTTGCCGGCTTTGTCTCTTAACGCACACATCTGATTCTTGCCTATTCCTAGTTTCTTCTTCACTGTTTTTAGGCTTCCTCCGTTCCTGAGAGCCTGTTCAATTCTATCCATATTATAGTTCCTGATGTCCGCAGTCTTACGCTTGTTGATTAGCTTAGAAAGTTCTGCCAGTTCTATTCTAGCTGTAGGGTTAGAGGCATTCATACATTGGCGTTTCTTGATCAGATCTTTCGTCTCCTGCGATAGCTTACTGGTTTCCTGTCTAACGGCGTTACCACCGACTTCTATTGCGCACTCCTTAATGATGCCCATGAGATTGTCGTTCATTGCTTCAACACTAAGGTCCTCTTCCTGAGTTAAAGCCGAATACCTGTTCTGTAGCTTGATCCGGAATTCCTCTAGTTTCCCTCTTACCGCTAACTCATTGATTGGCTTCTTGTGTACCAGTTTCTTCCGTTCCCTCCTCAAGTCTAGGCTAATTCGAGTTCTTACAATCCTATGGTCACTGCAGCGTACCTTGCCGAGCACGTCTACATCTTGTATGATGCCAGGGTTCGCGCAGAGTATGAAGTCGATTTCATTTCTAGTCTCACCATTCGGGCTCCTCCACGTCCACTTTCGGCTAACCCGCTTGCGGAAAAAGGTATTCATTATCCGCATATTATTCTGTTCTGCAAACTCTTCTAATAACTCTCCTCTGCTATTCCTAGAGCATATGCCATATTCCCCCACTGACTTGTCTCCAGCCTGCTGCTTGCCTACCCTGGCATTGAAGTCGCCCATCAGTATAGTGTATTTTGTTTTGACTTTACCCATCGCCGATTCCACGTCTTCATAAAAGCTTTCGACTTCCTGGTCATCATGACTGCATGTAGGGGCATAGACTTGTACCACCTTCAATTTGTACCTCTTATTAAGTTTCACAACAAGGCCTGCCACCCTCTCGTTAATGCTATAGAATTCCTGTATGTTACCAGCTATTTCCTTATTAATCAGGAATCCGACTCCTAGTTCTCGTCTCTCCGCTAAGCCCCGGTAGCACAGTACGTGCCCGCTTTTTAGCACTGTATATGCTTCTTTTGTCCTCCTAACCTCACTGAGCCCTATTATATCCCATTTACTACCCTCTAATTCCTCCAATAACACTGCTAGACTCGCCTCACTAGATAGCGTTCTAACGTTAAACGTTGCCAGGTTCAGATTCCAATGGCGGCCTGTCCAGAGCCAGGTATTCTTAGCACCCTCTGCAGCGTCACAGATCTGACCGCCGCCGTGGTCAGTTGCTTCGCGGCTGCTGGGGACTGAGGGCCGGGGTTTGATTGTTGTATTCATATAGGAGGTTGTGGCCAAGTACTGCACCAGGGTGGCCAATCCTGCTCTGGTGAGAGAGTGCGTTACCGGTTCCGGTCACCGGGATCAGGCCGCACTCCAGGCCTGTTTGTGCAATTTTCTCAACTCACTTTTTTTTTTGTATTTTCCGGTGGAGAATTGCGCGGCACCGGGATTAGAACCACGGTCCTCTTGCACGGGATGCGGATACTCTACCGCCCCCGCAGGAGTTAAAAAATTAAATTATGGGGTTTTGCGTGACAAAACGACTTTCTGATTATGAAGCACGCCGTAGTGGAGGACTCCGGAAATTTTGACCACCTGGGGTTCTTTAACGTGCACCTAATTCTAAGTACACGGGTGTTTTCGCATTTCGCCCCCATCGGAATGCGGCCGCCGTGGCCGGGGTCCGATCCCGCGACCTCGTGCTCAGCAGTCTAACACCATAGCCACTGAGCAACCACGGTGGGTCCCGCAGGAGTTGTGCGCCTCGTTTTACCTACAGTAGTGCCCTATTTCATCAGTCAAGGTGGACCAATCTGAGCTCGGTTATACCGCACGGATGGCACTCGGCTGGAGAACCTGGTATTTATGACCTGCACATGTGTGGCCATATATAATTGACCATATATATCTTTTTTTTTTGAAGGCGGGTTCCCGTACAGTGATAAAATAAAGGAAAAGACAGGTTGCGTTACATGCCCGTAAAGTTCTACACGCTTTAGGAAAACCTGTACGCAATAGAAAAAAAAAAACATGTTGCAACCTTAATGGTGCTGGTTTGTACCATGTCTAATAGCCATATCTTTTAAGTCTGTAAAATATTATTCAGGCCACTGATCCGTACCGTACAATAGTAGAGATCAGCGATCCTGGCCGATAGCAACCGCAAACCGCACCACCGAATACTTTGACCACCAGGTGCGCTCCAAAAATATCTGACGCGACAGCTCGGGAACGATACTTGTTAAAATTTAATTCACTCGCTTTTCGTGTTGTCTGTCGCTACTATACTGATGCTTACTTGCCACAAAACGTCGCCAAAGAAAAAAGAAACAATTGGTCCCAATCAACGATTACATTTTACTCTTTCACAGTGAGGGCGTAGTCATATGACAAACCAATGTACAAAAGCTTTCACCCTGTACTGCATAAAAAAGGGCATTGTCGGCCTGTACATTATCTCTCGAACGATGGCGGCCACACTGTAAAATAATGTACACCCTTAAATGTGACAAATGGTGTAAATGCGGCAATAACTCCCACCCTTAGGTTGTCGGTTATATAAATCATACCCTAAGGGTGTGAGTTATGGACATATTTACACACCTTTTCACTTTAAGGGGTGTAAATTATCTTACAGTGCAGGCTTACATGTGCTTTCGTTTTGCGTGCTGCTTTCGTTTTGCGTGCTGGGGCCTTACCAAGGGCCTGCACCGCGACAAGGCCTCACGTGGTCGTGTCGCAGGCACGCCCACTTGGTGCTCGTAGCCGGCACGTCTCGAACTGCAGCGGCTACGGCTACCACTACAGGCAGTCCTGGCGCAGTCCGCAACCGGCCGCTGGACCACTCCACGCAAGCGTCATTCGTACATGTGCGCGCGCTTTTCGTTTCGCTCGTTTCAGGGTGTTCCGCCGGATGGACGACAACGGCAGCGGCGACTTGTCTCGCGACGAGTTCATCAAAGGGTTGGACGACTCCGGCATGGCGCCGTTTCTCGAGGCCGAGGACTACGAGAAGCTGTTCGAGATGTTCGACGCCGACAACTCCGGGGCGATCAAGTTCGACGAGTTCATTCGCACAATCAGAGTAAGAGGCTGTCGCTGACGTGTGCAGGAAAGAAAGAACGCTCCGTTACGGTTCGCAGCGAATTCGCGGTCGTAGCTGTAGCCCCTAGCTCGATGGCTCGAGTGTTTGTCCTTCCTCGCATTCTCCTATAATCTCACGTATTTGTAATCTATCATTCCGAGAGACGGGATCCGAGATGCGGGATCCGGTTCGTGTTAAGGAACTCGTCGCTCGAGAAAAAAAGTCGAAGGCCTGCGCGGCACACGCAACAGATCACAGGGCAAGCTGGATGAGCGCCTCCATAGGAGCTCCATTTTCGGCGGCACGCAACCAGAGGGTTCGTATACCTTGCGAGGAGGCGCCGCACCACCAAGGAGCAAACCCAGGCATCGTGAGTACGCGGCGCACGTGTCACGTCCACTGACCCGCAGCACGATACGATGCCGTTGATGATGATGACGATCATTTATTTGCATCCCCTTTGAAACTGTGCCGTGACGAATAGTCGCCTAGCCTGCTTGAGTTGACTAGGTCCAGCTACACGCGACATGCAACTGCTACGTGCAACTGCTACGTGTCGACGCGACGCGGCGCGCGTCTCACGTCGCGCGACAAGCAGCACGGTGCGATGCAAATGATGATGATTTATTGGCATCCTCGTTGGAACGGGGCGGTGACAAACAGTTTACTAGTCCGCTTGATTTAATCAGATATGTCACACATGCTTTCCATTCTCGGATTTTTTTAATACATCTCCTTAATCTTCTTTTCTAAGATGCAGTCATGCGTGACGTCAAGCCTGTGTTCAACCAGAGAACGTACGTTGAGAGATCAGGTTGCAAACTGGTGGGGCTGATCGAGCAGTGCAAAACAATGTTACACGATTGTGTCAAAGCGATGTTGTTTGAGTCTGTAGAATTCGTCACACAGTGCTCGTTCGGGGTTTTCGGCGCGGCAAAACGTAAAATCGTCTATGTTTTTTTTTTTCTTTTATGTAAAAGCCACCAAGTGGCTCGACTCGTCAGTGTCTTCGCGGCGAAGCTCCCGGGCCGCATTTTCGGCTCGCCGCACGTGAAGTTGCTCGCGTAGAAGCTGTCGTGCCTCATTTTCGGCAGCACGCATATACTTGAGGGTCTCGGCGGTGAACCTGTCGGCCCGCATTTTCAGCAGCGCGCACTACAGAGTCTTCGCGGCGAAGTCCTTCTTATTTTACGTTCTTTTCTCGAGAACGAACTAACCTGTCCGGCCGACGTCGACGGTGACCTGCGGCTCGTGCTGCTCTCTGCACAGTGATTCGCTGAGCCCGACGTTGCCTGGTTGCAGCCGCGCGCGTAGATATACGAGTGGCTCCGCTATCAGTGGTTCGTACCTTGCGAGGAGGCGCCATAACGCGTTGCGAAGTGGTAATACAGGTAGCGAGGCTAAGCGGCGCACACGTCACGTTTCTCCATGCGTGTCACGATGCGATGCAAGTGAAAACTTGAGGGCCCAAAGCACTCAGTCCGCAGACACAGTTACAGGAACGGCCTGTTTAGATGTTGATGTAGAGCCCTGGACGTTAGTGGCACATACCCACTCTGGCCAAGAAGCGGGTAGTTGTTGTTGTTGTTGTTGTTGTTGTTGATGATGATGATTATGATGATGATGATGATGATGATGATGATGATGATGATGAGGAGGAGGAGGAGGAGGAGGAGGAGGAAGAAGATGTGGTTCCATAATACCGCGCGCTATTCACTTCTTCTTGTTCGCTATGTTTCTTCTAAATGGCGATGTGTCTTCTTTCTGTCATTGTCCCTGCCGCACTACAGAGGCGGCATTTTCCTCCCTTTCAAAGGACTCATCGTCCCGACGTGAAAGTTAAGCGCGTGCATGCAGGAAACGCGAATCACTTGGACAAGTATGGCTTCGTACGCACCATGATACGTAACTGCAATGCAAAGTGAGCACGTGTCGACGCTATACGCGACGCGCCTGTGACATCGCGTGACTCCTCGCGCGCTAGGCGATAGCTGCGACGGACATCGGACAGCCGCCGCGGCGGCGGACGCCTCGCCAACCGAAACGGCTATCGGAAAGAGCCAATGAGAGGCTACACTGTAAAAAAAAAAAATTAAAATAAAAAGTAGAAGTGCGCCGACAACTTATACTTTCGCTTTACATAGTTTGCATTTGGTTCGCTAGGGTACGCGTACGAGGTCGTCTCAGCGCATCGTAATAGAATGCCAAGATATTGACCCAACAAGAGTCCTAGGGAACGCCCACCTTCCAGAAGTGCTGGGATTCGAAACGGACGAAAGCATCAACTGGTTAGCAGTCGAGATAAGCAAGATGCTTTTACAATATCGCTAAAGAAAAGCACGGAACATATTGATAGAACCGACTTGGAGTCGTTAGAAGCACAATGTAAAGGTAGAGGTTTTAATGAAGCGAGCATAGATCCAGTAGAGTGAGGCAAAATGCAAGACTACTATACATATATGTGATACCTGATTAGCACAAGCAGTCTATGTGACTAGGCCGCTGCCCGGTTTTAAATGTATGCCAAAGAAATCACCCCCACTAACAAAAGACATTGTAATGATGGGCAGTACATGTATATGCCTGAACTTTGTCCTTCTGGCTTCAGACGGCATTGCAGTTCTTTTTGCAAATTGGCCAGTTGCTACAAAACATTGCGGTACAAGTGTGACGACTCGCAATGATTATGCACGAGCGAATGAACTCGTTGTATAATTTTATTCTCACATCATGCCGTGCGGTATTCACTAGTAGGAAAAGCTACGTATTATGCGAATGTCCGCAGTGAAAGTAATAGATTTTGAGAAGGCGCAATACCTTTTTGTATTGGGTGAGCGTCACGTATTTGCTTTTTTTTGTAACTGTTTTATAGGCGTATATTATAAGGCGTGCTCGAATTAAAAACAAAACACTGGCGCATAAAGGTTCATGTTGTCGCATAGTTCAAACTGTACGTGAAGAAACCCATAGAGCCACTAAAGCAGTAACCGCTGCATGGATGATGTGCGGTTAGCCATTTGAATCCATTTACCCAGCGGCATTCTACTTTGTTCCCATTGCGGTCATTGCAGTTAGAAACGGCCTATCAGCTCCTGCTTCCACCTCGCGGCAACTAGATGCATGCTACTCCACGGAACATAATACTTAAAAATAAATCTATATGAAGTATCTATGTTCGCAGATACATTTAATAACTTTTTTTACCAGTCTTGCCTCCATGACATGTTATCGTGCAGGGTTTCTGACACTGTAGCATTGTTCGACCAGTTTTAACATTGAGATTAAATTTCGGGAACGATTGAAGAGGGCTAGCCGGGTGACTATAAGACGCGCCGACATCTATATACGTACTGTACATTAATGAAAAACATCAGGGTGCGCAATCATACAGGGAGTTTTTTTTTTACTCCTGTTTTCCTTTCATGTCATACATTGAACCGGGTGATAAAGTTTGCTCAACGTCGTATTAGCCAACGACGAATGACAAAAAGGAAGAAAAGACAAAAATATATGAGAAGTTTCAACGCCAGATAGTTCCCCGATTGCGTTGCTGCGTTGCTAGATTCTCAACATGTGCGTCAGTCTTCTCACCCTGAAACATTTAGGAGTCTTCTCGCTAGCAGCCACAAGCTGTACGAAGGTGAGCCCAGTCTTATAAAATGCGTTTCACCGCGTGTCGCTACCGCAGCCCAAAATGAGTCCCAGCCGAGAGGCGTTGGTGGCCAAGGCGTTCCAGAAGCTGGACCGTTCGGGCGACGGCCAGGTGACCTTCGAGGACTTGAAGAGCGTGTACAACGTGCGGAACCACCCCGAGTACTTGAACGGGCAGAAGACGGAGCGAGAGCTGTTGAACAAGTTCCTGGCCACCTTTGAACAAGGGGGCGTCGTCGACGGCGTGGTGAGTGCCTCTGAGTTCTTCGAGAGGCTCCTTTGTGTGTTCTTAGATAAGAAAAAATATATACTATGGGGGGAACCTAAGCAATTCTTACGATGTGCAGATGCAGCAGCTTTGCTTGTCGCTGAGTGTGTCGCTGAGTTATGCCGCTGTACTTGGTGTTTTGCGGCGATATGGTGTTTGCGGCGAAATTGTGTTTTGCGGCGAATGACACAAACGCGTTGTGAAGTACTTATGTAAACCACCGAGCATGTGCCCCCCTCCCCCCTGAACCCCCCTCCTAAAATTTCAGTGTTAGTGTATGCTCTTCCCGAGCGCCCCTCCCCCTCCCTGACCCTCCCCGTCCCGTGCCAAGTGCGTGCCCCCCCCCCCCCCCCCCCACCTCCCCTGACCGAAAAAAAATTAATTCTGGCTGCTCGCGCCACTGCTGGACATAGATAAACACCATACTTTGCTTGAAGTATCCTAAGAATGCTAATCACATTAAAACTACTTTTCTTAAACAAAGACACGAGGACGCAAAATTGCGTCACTGGTTACTATGTTCATGCCGCTTCCTGGGACTTTCGTGTGATCTCGCGGTATTCAAATGCCACCTCACGGTTGCTTTCTCTCGTCTGTGACGACAACGCGGTCTAGGGAAAATTAGGAGTCAATTTCCTCGATAGCCGACGGCAAGAATGCGGTTGAAACATGGCCGCATACAGTTTCACGTTGAACTGACTTCAAATGACGCATGAATCATTTATGTAATAGCTTCTGAGTTAAGGCTAAACCCCATTAGTGCGATTTTGTGCGCGACAGCGACGAGCGACGGTTTCGCGCGACGGATCAGGCCGTCGCTTGAACAGATCGCTCGGTCTTGTCGCGCGATCGCTCGGTTTTGCAAATCTAGAATTCGTCGCTCGTCGCCCGGAAGTGCTATGAGCGACTAGCCAATAGCGCAAAGCCGGAACTGGATGTACATAACTCCAGTACTTCCGATTGTCTCACGGAACGAGCAAACGATTGAATTTTTATAGGTGCAAGGATAAGAACCTACTGCAAGACTTTCAGAAATATTTTATGCTGCTTTTTACAGTAAAATACATCAACTTAAGTTAATAAAGCACGCGTCACGCTAGTTTCGGCGCCTATATTGCTGCCCTCATACCGGCAACACTGGGGAGACGTCGCTCGAAGTCATCGCTCGCATGGGGTGCAACTTGTAGGCGACGAGCGAACGCGACAGCCATCTCCATCGCGTCGCCTGTCGCTGTCGCGTGCAAGATCGCTTGCATGGGGTTTATACTTTAATTTAGAAAATGATTGAATGCGAGAGAGGGAAAGAGAGAGAGGGAAAGAGAGAGAGAAGAAAGGGGAGAAGGCAGGGAAGTTTACCAGGAAGGAAAATTCGGCTTGCTACCATACGCTGGGGAGAGAGCGTAGGGGAGGTAAACAGATAGGGAAGTAGAGAGAGGGAGAGGGAGAGAGAGAAAGGGAGAACAGGCACGCAACCACAGCCGGTCGCTATCACCGCACAATACCACTTCCGGCACTGCAAACACCAGTTCAGGCTACAGCCGCTTGTGCAGGTATGTTTACCTAAAGAACGGCAACAGTGCCTTCATCATGCTCAGTTGCGATAGCTTGTGAGGTCGGCATTGGAAAATTATTTCCTGTGTTGACGATTTCAATCTCTACTGAAGGCGGTGTGCAATGGGCAAGGGGTCCCCAGGCGGTTCAAATATAATCTAAACGAAAGCGGTGAAACTGGCTATAACTTATTTAGTTGTTGCGATTTTCTTGTAGTCTCGCTGATAAACGACCGTAGCCTCTCATTGAATGTTTTATCAAGCCTAGCTTCCTGCATTAATTTCTAAAGGAGGCTAGTGCCTACAGGAGTTGAAAGTGCATGATGGTCCGGTGGGCATAGGAAATATACGCAGCGCACCTACGTATTTCTTTGAAACTTCGTCCTTTTGGCTTCAGACGGCCTTGTGGTTTCGCAAAATTTATCGTTTTCAAGCAAAGTATTTCGTCATACGTGCAACCACTTGCAAATTACTAGGCATGTAGATGACAGAGGCTAACTGCCTTGCTGCGTTAAAAAAAATTGCGAGCGCTTGGGGATTTAGAGAGATATACGAGGCGTAATAGAGAAGGTCACAAGAACGTGACGAATATATCAGACAAATCTTACGCATATGAATCGTTGTATCCCGATGACAGTGGAACAATCGCAGCGCCAAAGTTTCCCCTAGTAACTTTTTTGTAGGAAACTTTGTGGTATCGAGATCATCCAGCGGGTTCATCCGTTGCCTCGATAATCGCGTCCGAAAAAAAAAACTGCGCTCTTAGAAACGCACGTTCGTCGATTCCGCGGTATACGTTGCGTTCACAAATCCACGCGTACCAACACCGCGACTCGCGAGTAGTGTCGGGGCTTAGAGCCATTGACGCACAATATAAGTCGCGGGTATCTGCCCTATAACTCTGGCGATACACTATATCCGGACACATTGAACCTTCGCCGCACGGGGTGCAAAATCTGGGTACTATAGACAGCCTTTGGGACGCGGCGTTGCCCGTTTCCGAGAACGATGACCCGGCCGGTGCCTTTTCTTTTTTTTTTTTCGTTGCTTTTCAGCTATTAAAGGGTCGACGGCAGCAGAATGTGCCTGCTTATCGAAGCACTCCCCTTGTTCTTGTGTCTGGAACGGGAACAAGTGTCGAAAAAAATTGATAAACGAATAAATTGAAGAAAAAGTAAAGTAATATGTTCACTGCTATCGTATTGTGATGTAGCAACCAGTGGAATCGTCTTCGAGCTTGGGCATAGAATGAAAAGAGATTTACGACGTCGGGAAGGTCGTATATGTTTTTTTTTATTTTGAAACTGTGAATTCAGCGTGGGGCGTCTCGATACACAAATTCTCGAGGCACCCTTTATGACTAACGAAAGCTAACACAGCGCATGCTTTCGTTGTACCGAGGCACGCTGCATGTGTCAAAGAAATGCACGCAAGTTTGATGCTGGTTATTCACTCTGCACTCTGAAAACGGTTGCACCCTTTGGGGTGTTTATTTGTCCCACAAAAATAATCATCTGCCTTGCTTGCGTTTTCTTTCTTGATAACTCGGCGCTCGCTACTTTCCTGTCGGGAATCCTGTGTCACATTGATAACGCGCAAGCCGTTCGTGATTTGGAAGTACCGGGCTCGCAGCGTTAAAGAAAGGAAACGCGGGCAACGCAGATGACGATTATTGTTGTGGGACAAGATAAGCCCAAAAGGGTCTGTTTTTTAAGAGTGTGAAAAAATGACCGCCTTGGAGCTTATCGTGTCCCCAAACCGTAATTGTTATCTGTCTTGCGGGCCTTTTCTTTTTTTTTTAACGGTGCGCGCCCGGTGCTTGCTGATCGTGAACGGCATACGCGTTATCAGCGGGATACAGCATTCTTGACGGGAAAGTGTAACGAGCACAAAATTTTTAACGAAGGAAACGTAAGCAAGACAGATGACGATTATTGTTTTCGGGACAGGATACGTCCCAAAGGGTGTAAACGTTTTTAGAGTGTTCATTCTTTAAAAAGGTTGCACTCCCCATTCCCCTCCCCGCGTGTAGGGTAACAAACCGGACTCAGTCTCGTTAACATCCCTGCCTTTCCTTCTTCCCTTTTCTCTCTCTCTCTCTCTCTCTTGCACCCTTTGGGGCTTAACTTGTCCCACAACGATAACCGTCATCTGCGTTGCTTGCGCTTCCTCTCATGAAAACTTGGCGCTCGCTACTTTCCCGTCGAGAACGCTATGTCACGCTGATAATGCACAAGCCGCGTTCCTGACTTGGAAGTATACTGGGCTCGCAGCGTCAAAGGAAGGAAATGCGGGCAAGACAGATCACGATTACTGTTGTGGGACAGGGCAAGCCCCAAAGAACTGTAAACTTTTTGAGAGCGTTGTGTCGAAATTACTCTCCTAAAGGGGCGTGCACTTTTCAGTAGCCTACATGGCAAACAAGTTCACAATCGTTATCGCCATCATATTTGTATGCCACTCTAGCACAAAAGCCGTCACCCATCGATCTTCAGTTGTCCGTTTTATTGCGCCAGCCGACACCATCCAAAACGTATTGTCGGACTGGTTTGGCTTGTCATGGCTTGCAAATGTCACCAGAGAACGCGGAGGACAAGAGCGTTGTGATCATCCCCTTGTCTCCTCTCTTTCCTTTCGTGTTCTCCGTCACCGTTTGCAAGCAATGATGTCATGTCCTACTACGCCCGCGAATTTCTTAATTTCATCACACCACCTAATTATCTTCCATCCTCGACCGCCCCCCCCCCCCCCCGCACCTCCTCTGGGCCCCCGTTCTGTAACATTAAATAGACCACTGGTCACACTCCCTACGCATTACATGGCCTACCCAGCTCCATTTTTTTTTCCTTTTATAGTCAACTGGAATATCGGCTACCCCCGTGTGTTCTCTAATCCACACCGCTGTCTCCTTATGTGTGAACGTTACGGCTAAGAGTTTTGCTTTATCGCTCGTTGCGTGGCCCTTAGCTTCTTCACAAGCTTCATTGTTAACCTCCAAGTTTCTGCCCCACACGTTAGTACCAGTATGGTGCAATGGTTGTGCTCTTTTTTTCGTTTCTAGGATACCGGTAAGCTGTCGGTAACGACATTGTAATGCCTGCCGCTTGAACTCCAACCCATTTTTCTTCTCCTGTAAATTTGCTTCTCGAATCTCCTTCTCGAATTTACTTGTTTATATCACGACAACAATAGTGGCGCCTTAATCATTGCTGTACTGAACGCTGTAAAGTAAAAAAAATAAATTCTTGGGTTTTATATGCCAAAACTATGATCTGATTATGAGGCAAGCCGTAGTGCGTGTGTGTGTGTATGTGTGTGTGTGTGTGTGTGTGCGCGTGCGTGCGTGCGTGCGTGCGCGTGCGTGCGTGCGTGCGTGCGTGCGTGCGTGCGTGTGTGTGTGTGTGTGTGCGTGTGTGTGTGTGTGTGTGTGTGTGTGTGTGTGTGTGTGTGTGTGTGTGTGCGGGGGGGGGAGGGGGGTGGGGAGGGGATTCCGGGTTAGTTTCCACCGCTTGGGGTTCTTTAACGTGCCCCCGATGCGCAGTACACGGGTGGTGTTGCATTCTGGTCCCCCATCGAATGCCAGCCGCCGCGTCCGGGATTTTTGATGCCGCGACCTCGTGCTCAGCAGTGCAACGCCAAAGCCACTAAGCAAGCACGGTGGTTGCTGTTAAATCCTTCTCGAATTTACGGGTACAGTGCGAGCAAAACGCTTTCGTCAGTGGGCTTGGCGTATTGTTCTTGTTCTTCTTCTTTTCCTTTTGCTGTCTGACTTTATTTTGGGGGGGGGGGGGAAGGAGGGGGAGTATTTTCTTAAAACGTCCGCATCCTTAAGTGATTCAGGAATGTAAAGAAGGGCATGTTTTTTTTTTTCAGTTTCTGTTTTTCTTACTTGTCGGTCTTTTTTTTTCTGCAGTTCATGCTTTATAGTGGCTCTAATACTGCAAGAGTGGTTTATTTTTATAATGCGATAACGGAGAAGTCGGCGTTACGACGATGCTCCTATATGAATCTCTGTCTTTAGATTATGCTATACTGACGATTGTAGGTGGTTAACTGGCACACAGAAGCGTGCACAACGAATTTCAGAAACGGGCGCGTATGACCGCGTATTCACGAAAAAGAAAAGAGAACACACCCGTTCCAATTGGTGCCCTCCAAAGCAAGGCTATAAAAAAAAATGGATTAGGTATTAGGATTAGGTAAATGGTTAGAAATGGGCTGCCAGTTAAATAGAACGCAAATTAATGCTCGCTAATGTTGAAGGATGAGACTAAACTGGGCCGCCAATGCGCGAGACGGTTTGAACTGTGAAGCATTTCGGTGGGTCACAGGGAAGAATCCACACGAACTTAAAGAACTTGTTCTAAGCAGATGTCATCAGCGTTCGTGCGTTTCATGGTGTCACCAGTAGTCGAAAACGACACAGTGATGCACGTAACAACAACGACTGCTACAAGGCGGGCATTAACTTCTGCCACTAGTCGCTAACCTGCCCTTTGCTGCCGCCTGTTCAGTAGTGTAATTACAGCAAATTATCGTCAGTAAGAAAATAATCTAGTACAACGGCATAGGGTTAAGGGTGAGAAAAAAATGAAGCCTTTTACAACGTCTTCTGGTGATCGCACAATAGCGAACGTAATTAACAATTTTGGTAAATAGAGGTGTGTGGACAAAATTGTCACTGAAGTACAGGAACGTAGCGCAAAACGATAAAGAAACGGTAATGCTAATGTTACAGATTATTGTGATAGCTACGCGGTCATGAGTGTGCGCAATGATTGCAGTGTGCATTATGAACCTTCTTATCCCCGTATAAATTTATCTTAGCGGTGAATATAATAACGACTTGGTGCTCGCACCGATTCAGATTTCACCAGAGAATGGTTTTGCTGTAATTTAGTAAATATTCAGTCAGAGGATGTAGGCGCAGAGGGAGTGGTTTGAGTTGGGGAGATGCTGAGAGGACGATAATAATAATAATAATAATAATAATAATAATAATAATAATAATAATAATAATAATAATAATAATAATAATAATAATAATAATAATAATAATAATAATAATAATAATAATAATAATAATAATAATAATAGTTTCTTGCCCTCTTTGTCTATACATTCTCTACCCTACTTAAGCAAATAAATGCTTGTCGGTGGGGCAAGCAGAGCAGTTGCATCAGTAAGATCCGCAAGATTGCAAGATCCGCAAGATCCGTAAGATCCGCAAGGATTGCTACATCGTTAACAATATCATTCACTAATATTAGAAGCCTGATGTCGAAACGCGAACTCGTCTCATCTTATCTTGAAGACTGCAACTGCACTATTCTAGCTCTCGCCGAAACCTGGCTTTCCCCCGAGTTAGCCGATCCTGAAATTCTTCCCGTAAAACTAACCTATAATATTTATCGCTGCGATCGCTCATATAGAAGAGGTGGTGGCGTCCTCTTCGCTATTAAAAAAACTATCGCATCATACATTATTGACACATCTTCAGGACTGGAGATTGTCTGGGCCGCATGCCGCTGCCGTTCTGCCAAAGTTTTGATAGGCGTTTGTTACCGCCCTCCAAATTACAGTCATTGCTTCATTGATGAACTGCGCAGCAGCATTGCTAAAGCCACTCAGCTCTGTCCAACTGAGTTCACATACCTTATAGGAGACTTTAATCTTCCTCTCATTGATTGGCCAAACTTGTCTTCATCCTGCAGTTTTTCATCAGAATTCATTAGCCTAACATTAGATTATAATCTGTTCCAGATCATTAAAGAACCTACCCGTGGCTCTAACCTCTTAGATCTTATACTAACTAACGCCCCAGAAACTATAGAAGAAGTAATATGCTCGGATGGTTTCAGTGACCACAGATTACTGAATGTATCCATCAGTATCCCATTACCATTTACAGGTATCTTAAGTAAGACAATTCGTGACTACAACAAAGGAAATTATGAAGTAATCATCATTGAGCTAGAATCATTTCTTGAACATCATTTCCTACCTTCATTCCACACCAGGTCTGTTCATGATAACTGGGTCATCTTCCGAGATAAGTTATGCGCATTGGTTGAGCAGAACATTCCTTTAATCAGAATAACTGAAGACAAAAACAAACCGTGGTTCACTAAGTCCCTTCATCTACTCAGAAACAAAAAGAAACGTTCATACAGAACTGCAAAACGAACCGGCACCCCGTCAGCTTGGGAAAGGTACCTTAACTGTTTAAGTTCTTACTGCTCCGCTCTCAATGTAGCCAAAAATAAATATTTTTCCCAAGACCTTCCTTCACTACTCAAATCTAATCCCAGAAAGTTCTGGCAAATTTTATCTCCTGAACGCAATACTAATGACATCTCGTTACACAATAAAGAAAACAACATTCCTATTCCTAACAGTGAGTGCGCTCAAGTTTTTAATAAATTTTTCTCATCCGTATTCACAAAAGAAAGTATTACTAATTTGCCCATTGTTGCCGACCTAGATTACCGGTACATGGAACCTATTAACATTACTATTGATGGTATTGTTCAACTTATTAATAACTGGAAGGTTTCATCTTCAGCAGGTATTGACAATATTAATTCTAAATTACTAAAAAATACAGTATCAGTATCTAGCAAGTTTTTATTTCACATTTTTCATCAATCATTAATGACAGGTCAGATACCCCAAGATTGGAAAACAGCCAAAGTCATACCCATTTTCAAAGACGCTGACAAGAACTTAACTGAGAACTACCGACCGATATCACTAACGTGCATATGCTGCAAAATGATGGAACATATTATTGCATCTCATATTTACCAACATCTAGAATCGAACAACTTCTTTTTTCATAATCAACATGGTTTCAGGAGAGGTTTGTCGTGCGAAACGCAACTGCTTGAATTTACGACAGATTTACATTTTAACATGGACTCAAACCTTCAAACTGACAGCATCTTTCTAGATTTTTCTAAAGCTTTTGACCGCGTAGCTCATTGTCGCCTGTTTTTGAAGTTATCATCATTAAAACTTAATTCACTAACACTATCCTGGCTTCGAAATTTTCTTTCTAACAGGCAGCAGTTTACTTTCGCTAACAGCTTCTCCTCGCCCCTTTCAGATGTTTCATCCGGTGTACCACAAGGAAGCGTTCTTGGTCCCTTACTCTTTCTGATATACATTAATGACATACCCAATAACTTATCATCATGCATGCGCATTTTCGCTGACGACTGCATTATCTATCGTTCTATTAACACCTCCGATGACCACCTTATCCTCCAAAATGATCTTAACGAAATCACTAATTGGTGTGACACCTGGCTAATGACTCTAAACTCATCAAAATGTAAAGTGATGTCCTTCACCCGCAAACGCAATAACTTGGACTATTCTTACTGTATTAAAAATGTCCCATTATCTCGGACCTCATCATTTAAATATCTAGGCGTTAATCTTTCAACAAACCTCTCCTGGACTTCCCACATTACTACCATCTGTGCCAGTGCTTCTCGATCACTAGGTTACCTGCGACGTAACCTTCGGAACTCACCTCCACTTATCCGCAAACTGGCATATCAAACATTTGTTCGCCCTCGACTTGAGTTCGCCGCTCCAATCTGGTCTCCCCATCAAAATTACCTAATTACCATGCTGGAATCAATCCAAAATAGAGCCGCACGTTTCATTTCCCGAAATTATGACTACCGTTCTAGCGTAACTCAAATAAAGATTCACCTATCACTTCAGCTACTAAGTAATCGTCGCGACATAGCCCTTTTGTCATTATTTCATAAATACGCCCACCACACTAACAAACATTCCTTACACCTAGAAACGTCATCGCACACGTCGCACAGATTATACAATCATCATAGCTTCACGCGCATCTATGGTAAAACAGAAGCATTTAACTCGTCTGCAATTCCACGTGCCATTCGGCTCTGGAACAACCTCCCCGACAACATAGTTTTGGAAACTGACCGTGATAAATTCAAGAGCTCACTGAACTCGCTTAACCCATGTTAACCATTAATATCACACTCACTGCTCTGTATTATTTCTTTGCCTTTTTCTTGCAGTGTTATACGTTGTTACTAACTTATATTGTTCCTTTTTATTGTAATCATATGCAGCTTTATGTAGCTAATATGTTTCATGACTTTTAGGCTGTGCACTTGGCTGCTGTTTTCACTTGTTATTGTTGTTAATTGTATGTACTTGATTGTATGCCCCCCTTACTCAATCCCCAAGAAGGGGCCTTGTAAGGTATTTTACAAATAAATAAATAAATAAAAAAAATAAAGAAAGGAACTAGAGTGAATCAAACAAACAACCAAATAAGTAAAGAAACCGTGTGAGGTATATCATCATGCGGCTTGTTACCACATGCAATATTATATCAAGTCCGAGGCTTATAAACGGGCTAATGCGAGGATATTTTTAAAATAAAATTGCATGAACGTTCCTACCTGTGAGGCTCAACACTGTAATTTCCCCCAAGTGATTTCCATGCTCAACATGGAATTTTCTCGATGAGGAACACCTTTCTGAGGGGTGTAAGCGTTCGTGTTCTTGGAGTATTTCAATGCTTGATGGAGCTTCATAACAGAAGGACTTTGGTTAGAAACACGGGAACGCCCTTATGGGTTTAGCCTGATTCGCACTGGAGTTTGTTTTTCTAATCCTTTGGGGCACCTTTTTATCGGCAACTTGCCGGCGCACACTCTTCAGAAGGCTTAAAAGGCTGCCTTAAGTTTTGTACGTAATTTCAGAATAAGACAAACAGTGTGAAACAGTGTGAATGCCTTTACAGAGTGATTAAGGCGTTCGCCGGCAAACGCCGGAAGTGTAAAAACAGTTATCTTTTGGCCGGTGGGTTGGGAACCATGGTACAACGTACAATCTTAGAGAATACGCAGGTCACACTTTTTTGGTATTACACTTCATGAATAATTTGCATCCTTTGGGGCTTATCTCCAAACAATAATCGCCATCTACCTTGCCTGTAGTTGCTTCCTTTAACACCGCGATTCCGGTACTTCGAGGTGACTAACGGTATGCCCTTATCATCGTCACATAGCGTTCCGGATAGGAAAGTAGCCAGCATGGAGTGTTAATTAACTAAAGGAGCTATACTTAATATTGATAATGATTCTTGTTGGGAAGCAAGATATGGCCTAAAAGTTATACTTATTTTAACAGTGCAGGCGTCTGTGGCATTTTAGGGCAACCTCAAAAGGTGTGAGCTCTAAGAGAATATCATTGCACTCTTAAACACTTTGCTGCCGGCATTCATAACGATGAAAACGCAGATTCTGTGGTCTTGTTTCCTTCAGATGCTTGAGGTGGGGCAAAATTTGACGCTTATTGAAGTGTGAAATGTCATACTGGGACGTGCACGCATATATCGCATAAACGGTTCGAAAAAAAAAAAAGAAGATTTTGCGCTTACCGCCGCACTGTTTCGGCTCCAGCTCCGCACAAAGATAACATTTTGGAGTCGACGTCGTTCACTGTAACACTTGACACAGTTTATTGCTTGATTTTTAGGGGGGGGAAATGCGAATTTAGCTTCGTTCTTGGGGATGCAAACTGCTACCGCGAGGGCGTTAGCATAAACTGGTGTCTCTGCCTGCCGGTAGCTGCAGAAAGTAGCCGTTCAGGGATGGTTGCGACGCGTTGTCCGCCCCTATGGAATTGTTGTTTGGTAGCAGAAGGGCACTCACGAACACTGGTAATTTCATGTAGCGGAACGCGCACCGCACGTTGTGCAGATGAAATGTTGATATGACGCTGTCTTACTAGAGATGGTGATTAAGCACAAATGTGCAATATTGCAGTTTGTGCAAATAAAGGTATGTTCATCGCGTGACGTAACTGTTCAATGCCCATCGGTGCACTGATTTTGGTTTTGACCGTGTCTCGACCGGTGACATCACCGGTGGTTTTCACTGGTGAACTCACCGGTTAAGGCGGAACAAACCTGATGTGCGTCGTCGGTGACGTCAATGCGCACCTGTGGAAGAGCCCAGGTGCTCTGTGCATGCGTCAAGTGATAAGCGCATTGTTTTATCAGCGCTCTACCGGGTCTGAAGGTCACTTTGAGCGGTATCCGGGCAGGTTAAACAGCTGCGCCCCAAATGCAGGTTGTGTGTAAGTCATAGTTTACGATTTTCCCGCGTATTTTAGCTTGCGAAATTCAGTTAGTTCAGTAAGTTCTTTGCGTCCCATGGAGGGTCTGGGTATGGGTGGCTAGAAAATATTTTTGCCGAAACGATGTCCGACGCCTTTATAGCCCTGTATAGGTCACTGCTTGAGACGCTGTGTTAAACTGCGCCGTCTTCGGTATCAGGCCACGACAATGGTCAAATGCCCGGCAGCAGGAAAGACCAGTTTACATTCGACAAGAATGCTTCGCATTGAAATCCGCTCGCTCTTACCGTTAGGAGACAGTTGGCAAGCCAGAAAGCAAAAAAAAAAAAAAAAAAGAAATTCGGAAGCCTGGTGGCGACACCACCTTGAAGTTCCCGCACTAGCGCCCCGTGACGTCATAGCTTTTGACGGCGTCTGATCAGGTCCACTGAATTCTCTTATCACTACAGGTAACGGACTGCACTGTGTTCTAATCGAGCCAAAGCCTGAACTCAGCAATCGATACTCGTGTCACCCGGCCACTTTCGATCACGATCGCGAGCCCGATCGAAATTCTCGACCGCGATTGGCTCTCTCCCGCTGCTTACGCAAAGGAGCCACTCGCGACCGAGTGATTCTATCCCGATCGGACTCGATTGCGATCGAAAAATGCGCTGTCTGACACCCGTTGAAGAGGAAGGTTTAGCTCGCCCGCTCCTATCTAAATACATCTAAAAGGAGAATTCGTTTTTCTCGGCAACCACTGCACCAAATTTGACGAAGTTTGCTGCATTTAAAAGAAAAATTTTAAATCTAGTGACTGTTGGTTTCGAATTTTTTTAGTTAGGTCGTCGATTTTTTATTAAAAATCTGCAAAAATCGAAAATTTTCAGAAGACGAAGCTATCAAGTTTACAACTCTGTAACTAAACAACGAAAATGGATAATACAATACCGTGTATTGCATACCGTGTAGTACACTTAAAGCGGACAAAATTGATATGTCACACATGAATATAAAAAAAAATTAGTAATATGGAAATAGAGATTTCGCAGAATCCTTGTAACCAAAGTAACAAATTCACGTAAGATGTAAAATGATGTATCGAATTTGTCCGCTTTGAATGATCTAATGGATTCCGTTTACAGAACCGCGATATCTGTTCTTGATGCAGAGCTAAGAATTTGTAAACTTCGTGCTTCTATCATTTTTCAAACGTTTGAATGTTTGAAAATCTTTCAAACAATATTCAGGCCCTAAATAGAAATTCCGGTTCCAACCGTCACTAGAATTTTACTTTCTCTCTCAAATCCAACAAATTTCATTAAGATCGGTCCAGGGGTTATCTCATAAAAACGTTTTTTTTTGCGTTTTACATGTATTTGAATAGGCCGCGTCGGAGTTGGGCCCGAGCTAAAGCTTCCTCTTAAGTTTGGCCGATTGTTACTGCGCCACAACGCAGCAAATGTACGAGAAGATGCGTTAAAATCGGTCATGCGACATTGACGACAGCGGCACCGCAGTTCTGGTGCGGAATTGAGGGAAATAAAAATGCAAATTCGACCTTAATCGTTCTCTTCTGTTTAACGACCTCTTGTCTCAATATTAGCTCGAATAGTTTTGAAGGAGCTGCTTTATCGGCTAGGTATGCTTTGGCGTTACGTTTTAGTGCCCATTTAGCGCAAGTTTAGACACGTGATAACAATGAAGCGGTTGCACCAAAACATACTCACTTCTGGACTCAATGTTCTCAAACGTTTCGCTTTCAGGTGACCAAGGACGAGTTCTTCGACTACTACTCGGGTGTGAGTGCTTCCATCGACGAAGACGCCTACTTTGACCTGATGATGAGAACCTGTTGGAAGCTATAGCCCCGACGGGGCACACGGACCCCCGTGCAAACATCCGTTTCTCCTCATTTACCCACTTGTTTTTTTTTTCTTGCCACGTCGGTTTCCGAATAATTGCCGCGAGATGACTACATTGTCTGGGCACAGATAACGCTTCGATGTGTCGCCAGGGCCAAATGATTAAAGCGATTAAAACGAACACTAATTCTGCAGTAACGTCGCTGGCGTGGCGTTAATTTTGACACTGTATACTGGAGAGACTCAACATTGTGAGAACGGTTTCTTCAACAGTTATGTTCTAACGCACTTCGTACGCAACTGACGCAGCGCAGGGCCTACGTAGCTATCCCGCCGTGCGGTGTCAGTAGCATTAGCGGCTGAGCACGAGATTACTTGTTACACTCTCGACACCGGCGGCCGCATTAGGATGAAAGAGAAATGCAAAAAAAAAAGCTTCTGTACTTAGATTTAGGTGAACGTTACAGAAACCCAGGTGGTGGAAATTAATCTGGAGTCCCCCCGGTACGGCGTCTCTCTCAGCATTTAATTTAACAAACCTAAACAAATTGCGGAAAGGACCTTGCTATACTTTGCCATACAAATGGTGCTAACTTTACACTGCCTCCATGCAGCTTAGGGTCTCTTTAATGCTGAGTGCGCAAAATTTAGCCAATGCACATTCGTGTCTCATGAGTCAGCATCTTCTTTGGTTCAATAGTGGAGCAGTTCTCTTTCCAGATTTTGCGTCAGCACCGAAAACCAGTCAATTCATTTTAGATGCTTATTGTTAGGGTTAAGCTGGTTAGTTATTGCAGCTTCGGTATTTCAATTTCAGCGTCATGTTGGTACAGAAATAATTTTCGGTTCTGTTTCGTTAAGTCCGAATACGTAGATCTGTCCAGAGGTCTTGAAATGTTTGATCGTAGGTGATGGGTGATGGTTAACCATTTGTGACAGCCCACTTTGCCTAAACATTTCCGAAGTGTTTTTTTTACTGGTCAGTATTCGACATTTTTTTTAACCTTTGATTGAACAATGTCTTACACACTTGGCCGCTTTTGAGTAATGACCACTTACTAGATGGGTAACAGGGTCTCTAAATTTTCGGCCATAAATAATGGGAAACTGTTCGTCTTAAGTGTGACAGCAAACAAGCATTTCTGAGGTACTGTGTGGTTAGTATTTGAATGTCTTTAAACGGCTGAGTAGTGAGTGCCTTAGAAACGTGAAAATATTGGGTCAAGCACGCCTATTGAATTGGTCACCAGTTCCTGAAGTTCTTAGCCATGAATGATGCTACTGTTAGCCATAAGTGATGGGCCACTGTGTTTTGCACACCTTTGTTCCGTATATCTGTGGTTTGAGCTGGCCAATATTGGGCTATCTTTCCTACCAATACTTATACAATGCGTTATGAACTTGGACCATACCCTGCGGCTCACGATGTTGCGTCTCAATAACAGGCTGCCACTTGTGAATCAGAGCGGACATAGTGTAACACTTCAGTAGTTTCTGACAACGTAAGCACATTGCAGATTCTTAGGCTTTTTGCTTCGACTGTGCCGACAGCGTACGCTTGCATACCAGGGCAGAATGAAATTCAAAGGCGAACTTTGTAAAAGTCGCCCGCCAGTACACAATGCATTCGTCTGTGCGTTTAGGAACAGGACCATAGCTCCTGAGAAATGCACAACGTCACAAATAAGCGCACTCTTGTTTGTCGTCTGCTATCGCCCTGTAAACACTGCAGTAGCTATATTTAGCAGTCGTCTAGCCATGTCGTCTGCTATGTAGTCTGCTGTGGTTCGGTTGCTTCCTTTTTTTTTGCTCCAAAGGCGCGCAAGCACTCTGGAGAGGAAGCACAAGAAAGAATGACGGACACTGGAGACGCCGAATCTACGCAACTCCCGTTTTTTTTTTATTGCCCCAGAGACATTTCCAGGCCGAGGCGCTGCGCTACCTGCCTGGACGCTCTTTCCTACAAAAACAGAGAAACACGAGAGCAGGAACGAAACAACGCAAACAACGAGACGACCTCACGCGTCACGGAACAAAGTGTGTGTACAAGCTCCGATGAGAGAGAGAGAGTGAGTGAGTGAATACTGGTGGCAGACGTGCCCAGTTTTTTTTTCCGCACCGCCCTCTCTTCTCTCGCAAAGCCACGTATAACCGCTTCTCAACAAGAACAGAGGCGCTCAAAGCGTGTGTTTCATCTCATCTCAAGTACGTTTTTCGTCAACAAGCAACAACAACCGTCTGCGAACACCTGAACACGCTAGAAGTAGAACTCTGCTTTTTTTTTTCCTCTTTTATCACTGACATTCCATCTTCCGTTCTTTTTTTTATTCTCTCCTCCAACAACGAACAAGCCCGCCCCCTTTTGGTAAAAAATATATTTAAAGATATATATGTAAAACACGTCGCTTTTCTTTTAAATATATATGTACAGCGCAGAGAATTATTCCTCCGGGGAGTCGGACGACAGAAAAAGAAAATTAAGACGCGTTCCCGCAGCCTCGGCTAAGGGAGCGGCTGCGCATTTGTATTATTTGTTTATTTATTTATTCATTCAACGGCGAACACTCACAAGGAACGTTTCGAGTCGCGGTACATGGTCGGGTTGCGGCTAAAGTGCGCATGCGCGAGGTTTCGAGGCTGCAGACTGTAGCCACGATTTGCCTGTCGAAAACTAACAGCCGAAGCCATAGCCAGAGAGTAGCGCGGACGACCACGGTTAGGGCCGAGCACGATTTGCTGAAGGAGAAATGGAGGCCCAAACTCCACGCCTAATCGCACGAACGTGCGTGCTCCATTCGCAATCTTCTACTTTGAAAGCCGCACGAACGGCAATCACCTTTCGAGGCCAAGAAGAAGGAGATCGTACATAAACCTCGGAATCGAATGCCATTCGGCCGATTAATTAGTACGAAGTCCGCCATTTCTGCCCTTCTCAGGCGATTGAAAGGGATGTTGCTCCCAATTCTGGGTGCAGTCGGAGGCTACGGCGAATGGTGCGCAGAGCAGCGTTCGGGAGTTCAAACGTGAACGTGCCCGATTGACCGCCATGAGACTGTGCCAGCTCCGGTGGTATTATGTTTCAACTGCGAGTGACCTCTGTCTCAATGGCAGCCAATTGGGCCTCAGAGGAACCCGAGACTGCCGTCACGTCTGCATCAGACCGAACACGGGGCTACGGCTGTGTTTTTCGCATTAGCTGAGCACTTTATGCCAAAGGGTAGTAAGCAAACCGCTTTATTAGGCTATAATCGCTTACTAGATAGCACTGTTTGCAGTCAAATCGCGACACTTTAGTTGTCCTTGCGACTTCGGACGTCAGAATGCAACAAATTAACGTTTAACACGGACGGCGCGAGGTACCACTGCATAATCGCCCAGAAAGGTCAGAAAAAGTGAATCGCGACATTCGGGCTTGACTTGTCTCCAAGCTGCGTCGTGCTTAAACGGTGAAGTGACTTCGATTTTTAACATTGTTTTGATGCGGATAGATGTCTTTCCTCTACGCGATTGTACTTGCGTAAAGGTTTTGCAGTCGCTTAAATTGCTTAAGAAAAAAAAAGGGGGGGTATCTGATGGTCAACTGTTGCTGTTGGCATGCGATTCGGTGACATCACAGAAAAACTTCGTAACAATTGCACAAACTAACGGTCTATAAATTATTTGCCCCTCTGTAATGCTCTGGTCGCAACAAACAAGGCTGCCAAATGTGCGAACGACGTCACAAAGCATGGGCGATCCTTCTTCGATTCACCGTCCAACGCCAGGTCTACCAGGACGGCCAGCAGTATTCCCTTGCACGTAATTCCTCCTCGAACCTTGGTTACCTCGGGCGACATTTCTTTACATTAGTTTTGGCTAGGTGGTCGATCGTGGTCACCAGACGGGAGTAACCTCGAGTAGCAACGTGCCGTCTGGCACGTAACGGCTGTGACGTCATCAGTCGGCGCCATTAATATAGTTTCGCTTTCAGCCGGCAGGTGGCGCGACGACTTGCAGTTCTACTGGGAGCCTCGCAACTTGTTTCCCCGTCCAAGGACGGTAACTGTATAGATTGCATCTTGCGGTAACTTTTTCGTTTTCGCCGTCCGGTGGTAGAGCCTGCAGCGCTGTTTTATCTGCACGTGCAGGACGCGTCGTCTGCTTCGTGGGTTCGCGGTGGCATCTGTGTACGTGTGTGTGTGTGTGTGTGAACCATACTTTGCTAAAAAGCGAGGAACGGAAACATTTCCTTTAACAAGGCTACAAAGCTCCGTGCGCCCATTAAGGCAGTATTGTCGACCGGGGGCGCACGTAACAATTAACAAGTAGTGTGAGTATCACAGCGCACGTTTTTTTTTTCTTTTGCGCAGTACAAGGTCTACGCTTCTCGGACAGCACAACAACGACGGTGCATATATATGTATATATATGTATGTATGTATATATATATAGTATATCTATCTTTGTGTGCATGCTAATTGCTCTCACGAAACGCTCGTGTTCTCGGCAACATTGACGCACTCCGCTCCGTATCGGTCAGCTCCGAACCGCGGATCGAGCGGAGCGTACTATGTAGCCACTTTGCGGCGACCACACGCGCTGCTCCTACGTACGCAGACGTTCACATTTTCCTGCAGAGCGCTCAAGGGACGCGTTGCAGAACAACCAGAGCGCGACTGGGTTCACGAACGCAGGCTATAAAGTCTATGCATAGCCTGAATTTTTGGTTAGATTTAAATAAGAAAACCTACGCACAAGCATCGTTTCTCGAGCTCAGTAGCTTCCCAGAAATGCTTTTTTTTTTCTTAACACGTCACTTTTGCACGGGTAGTGTGAACGTCTGTAGCGAGACCGACGCAAGCGCACCGAATCGTCCAACAGCGACAGGACCAGCAAGAAAGCGTCTGCTGCTTACAGCATGTTGAACAGAGGGGGCTCTATAATTGACGGGCGCACACTTTAAACCTACGTGCCCAAAAGGCACGACACCCGCCACACAAGCAACCTATATTGCCAGGGATGCCCTCAGCGAGGTTTACTCTGCGTTCTGCGGCGAGTCATTCTCTTTCCTTTTTTTTTTCTGGAACGTAAGAATATCAGAACACCCGTAGAACTACGCGCGATGTGTCAAGTCAAGCCGAAATGCAGCGAATCTCTTGGCGCAAGCGGTGAACGTTGTCGTAGTCTGACGAAAAGAAGAAAAGGAACGAGCTCTTAACTGGCTTCAACGTCTCGTGGTTACAAGACTTGCGAGCTGCGACGTCAGAAATACGCGTCTCCTATAGTAAGGAGAAGAAAAAAAAAGCGATCGCCCGACAGGTCTGGAAAGCGCTCAGCGTTTGTGGTAACTGCACCTTTGCGAGGATGACAAAACGCTTTCTGACGACGAAAATAATCGCGGATCTTTTACAAAAGGAAGCTTACTTATAGCTGCCTGACTGACGGTACAAGGCTATTTACCCATTGCGAAAGAAAGGGCAGAATTCATAAGACATATGCGTCGAGAAAACTTGCTCAATTAATACCACTATCACCAGGGTACTTCCTCTGTTTTGTCTATTTGTACCACAAGAATAATAATAAAAAAAATCTCACATGAGGCTGTGGACGGGTGCGAAAATGCATATGCAAATGCAAAGCTGTAAATTGTACAAATGTTTAAGTACGCATCTGTTTATATTTCGCTATTCGCTTTGCCATTGTTGCTCCTTTTTATATTTTTTCCTTGGGTTTCGAGGTACGAGACTTTTATTCACCGCAAAGAAAGAAAGAGAAAGAAAAAGCAACTGAATAGTCGAAAATATGTCAGTACTCGTTTAAAAGGCTGCTCTGACCAAAGCAGCTATCGAGAACACTCCGAATTGCTTTTAAGTTTATTGCTGCTTGCGTGCGAATAACATATATTAACTACGGTCCTTTATTGCAGGCGGCAAGAGGGCCTTTTATCTTGCACATTAGAAACAATTAAATGACCTTGCACTTTCAAGCCAGACATCTTGTTGTCTACAAACGGTGCAAAAGGATGTTTAATGGCATAAGGAACGTTGCTAAAAAGGCATCGTAGATTTGAGAATCGCTCATGAGGCACTTCTCGATGAAGCTCTGGGGATTGAATTTATGAAAGCGAAAGAGAGAAAAAATAAAGAAAATATAGGCCTACTTTAGGATTGTGGTGTTTCACAGTGATTAGCGGTTCATTGCCAAATATCACATTACGTGGCAATGGCTCTCCACGTAAGGTAATGCGAGCTTTCGAGGCCTGTGCACCGGTATTCTCTCCACTGGCTGTGGCAATTTGTAGCTGCAGCCGCGGGAGCCGAGAACTCGAAGCTCATAAGGTACGCAAAATCGGACTGGACGTCGAAACCTCGACCGTCACCCGACCACGATACCGCACGCGGACGTTCCTCGTGGCGAACTTGAGCAAGAACGCAAGAGCGGCCGGGACAGCTGCGATTCTGTATGTTTTGTTTTGCAGTGTGCGTGTGTGTATACGTGTTACTGTGTTTTATATTCTTATCATCTATATTGCTCTAGGGGCCTTTCACACTACGACTGATGAGTCTTCTTTTTTTTTTCCATCCCGGAAGGGATGTTTCCATTTTTTTCTTTCACTCGAGCTCTTCTTTGTATAGATGCTACGGACACAAGTGCTTAGTGATGATGCCTAAGACACAAACTAACCACACCTTTGATAGATAGAAAAAAAAGAGAGAGAAAGAAGAGAACGCGTTCGCCTCGCAGTGTCAGCGTCTCTCTCCGGCGCTGCCCTTCGGAGGACTTCAGTGGACGACGGGGCTTTTTGCAGCCGACAACAAATGCCTTCGAGAAATGCCTTCGAGAAATGCCTACGGTAGAGAAAATGCCTTCGAGGGAGAGGTTTGTAGCGCGAGCGCTCAGCTTTTCGGAGTTCAGCTGAGCCCTATACGGGAACTTTGAGCAGCAGGGCACGCGCAGGGCTTCTCTGGACGCGTCCTGCACCTCTGGCAACCCAGTCCTTGCCCCTTGTAACGGCTCATGCCGACGCGGTCTCGTTTTGTACTTCCGTCTCTGTCGTTGTCTCAGCCGGACGCGTCCAGATGGCGCTGCGGGCAGCTGCCGTTGCCTACGTCACTGGTGGCGGCGTGCGATTCATTTCTTGTACGTGCGACCGCGTGTGGGTGGGGGGAGTTGCGAGGAAAATGTCGCTGGCAGACGGCTTCGTGTGACGACGAAGACCTTTGGGGCCTGCAGCGCGCCTTGCACCTCGCGCCACTGCGAAGCGCGATCGAAAAGACGGCTCGGGAAGGAGGAGTGAGAGCCTACAGTGAACTGATTCGCTCGGGACGCTGCGTTCAAGTCACGTGACGGGCGTTCCCCGTTCACGTGATTAAAAGGGTCTGCCCTCGAGCGTCACCGGCGAACGGGTCGCCACCTTTCTTTATTGAGAGACCGGACACTGCAGACGTCGTTCGTTTCGACGTGCTTCTTCGGAGACTAACTGTCACGTCAGTGCGGGGATGCTTGCACTCGACGCGTTTTTTTCTTTTCTATGGCAAGTGGCAGCGATCTTTCCTCTCTGGAGTTTTGCAAACGGGGGGGTCCTCGGAAGAACGGCGCCGAAGAAAACCTGCGAACGGCGGCTTCCCCTCTTTTTTTATCCCTTTTTGTTTCTTAAATGCAATCCTAGGCCGCTATAGCACGTTGAAAAGGGGAGCACGTGTGTTGGCGTCCCCTGCTCGTTTCAGCGCGGGAGACGCCGCCGGAAGCGGAAGAGGCCCGAGCCCCCCGTGGAAGCCCCGGTCGCAAAACCTGCTCCTTTACGTCGCCCGTCACGAGGAAGGAGAGAGAGAAGGAGCCGGAACTGCTACGTCATTTCCGGGACCCGTGTTGAGAGACGTCGTGAGAGATTGCTGCACAGTTGCCCTCCGTGTGACCCGGGACGTAGACTCGCATAGCGGGAAGGCGAGTACGTGGATGACTCTTTATGCTGGACGTACGGAGCATGCCGATGACTTCTCGTGGACGATACTGATAACCGGGGTAGGTGTGAGGGTGCCAAAAAGGAAGAAGAAGAACGGCACACGGCTTGCCCATGCGTTTCACTGTACACGTGCTACGCTCACAACGGAAGCTGTGGTTTGGGCTGATTGTTTCTCTGCGTTTACCTATTTTTCGTCGGCGAGCGCTCGCCGGACGTTTATATTGCTGTACCGATCCGCGCACTGTTCCACGCGGACGATTGGACAGACAAACCACTAGCCGAGGGGAACACGAAATCAGGTGGACACGCCGTGGGATCGGCTCGCGAGCCGGAGCTGCGACTGTCACGACTGAGACGAGAGACACTGTAACAACGCGACAACGGACACGAAATACTTATATTTTTCTTTTGCCTTGCTGGGGAGGTACGCGTACACGGACAGAAGACTCGCCCAGACACGACAGGGACGCACAAGACACGTCATGTGGCTTTGACTCGCTTCCTCTGGTGCTGACAGGGCGTCGTTAAAGACGGGTTTCGCGACCGGTCGAGAGTAAAGTTGTTGCTTGGATTAGGGGCCGCAATTGTGACTGTATCACTGTTTTGCCTTTAGCCGCTTCGCGGCTCCTAGATGGGTAAATGCAGAATAACTTTTCGCGGTGCCCGTAGTCGGGTGTTTTAGCCCTCGCCTAGGCCGGGTTCGATGCTGGGCGCTCACTGGGGGGCTCGGGCCTTGCCGCTGTTTTCTTTTATTCATCTCGCTATCTTGTTTTTTTTCTTCGTGCCATGTGAGCACAGCGTTCGTGGAAACCGCCCTGGCGCGTCGTCCGTCGTTTAGGCTCGACGACCTCGCGCTTCTGCGGGGGCGGGGAGGGATGTCTGGCGGCGGGGACAAAAGCCGGGCTATCGACACGCGCTTCTGCTCTTGCGACCAGACCCGAACCGAGCCAGACCGGCACCTAAACCCTAAGAAGACTTCACCGGGACGCGATCTGCGACCAGGCGTTCTGGCGGCCAAACACCGACCCCCCAATCACCGGCGTGGCGGAACGTTCCCCGATCTTCACCAGGCGTGACCTGAATCTGGCCAAGATTCTGGCTCCCTCCACGGACAGTTGACTCGAGACCAGGACGTGAAACCTGGCGCGACCAGCGCCCACCTGAGCCGGGGTTGGAACAACCCTAAACTAAAACAGGCCCAGTTGCACGACACCTCCAGCCTGGCCAGACTGGAGTCGACCAGAGCTGACCGTGGCAAACACCGACCTGAGCTGAGCTTGCGTGTGAACTGTCTGCGAACAAGGGCGGACGAGCGAGCCACGTCCCATGCGACGTCTGTCCGCGCATGGGGGGAGGAGCAGGTTCGTGGGGGGAGGGGTGTGAATCATGGGGGGTTGTATGGACGCTTTTTTTTTTCTTTTACGCGGCTGCGGGCGTACACGGTCGCCCGGGCGGCACTTTGACACGGTGGGAGGAAATGGGAGAGCGTTCTCCTCGCCGCATTGCATAAGTTTCAGGTACGACAACCCGGGCTGCTGCTGCTGCTTCTGGTGGCGGCCTCGTGCGGCTGCTGCAGCTGCATAGAGTGTGAGGACGCTACTGGTGCTCGCCGTCCAGCGCTTCCAGGTACTTTTGGTCGATGAACAGCGTGACCACCTTGTGCCTGCGCCAGAGAAGGGAGTCGGTGAGCGAAACACGCACAGAGGGTTCCAGCGGGCCATAAAGCATTGCAGGAGTGCGAGATTGCAGGGGGGCGAACTGGTTTGCGGAGAGCGCGTTCTTCAACGAAGGCGTTGAAGAATCACACCCTGCTGAGGTAAAGACGAAAAAAAAAACACTTTTCATTGCTTTGAACATAAATGAAGATGTAACCTCATGTGATGGGCTAGGATGTGGACTCTGCATTCTGGTTTTTTCGCGTTATCTCGCCGTACTTGTTCTTTGGTTTTTGTTATCTGGGACGACACAACGGCCAATATAAGATCAGTGCCCATTCCCTGGAACGCTCACTGGCAACAACACGACGAAATCCCTTCAAAGCATATCCGCTTGCATTCGTTATAAAAGGTTACGCAATCGCTCCCAGACTAATTTAGGAAATGATTAAAGGCAATATGAAATATAGTGTATAATGTATGAAGCTAATACAAAAGAGATTACATCTTTATTGTGTCCACTTTCTTGCTGTCATCGTAATTGCATGCGTTGACCTCAACAGTCACAAAGCAGGACACTGTAAAGGTGTTCGGAGTGGTTGCCGGTATACGTAACACTACAGATGCGACGACGTGATTGACTACGACGTACGGGCTTTGCGTACAATTTTACTACGTAGGAGCGCCACATTAATCCTATCTCGCGATATTCCGGACAATTCTCTAACTTGTGCAGTGGTACTAACGATTTGGACAGAAGGTGCGTTAAAAACTGCAGCGAATTATCGTCTTCCCGAAGAAGGGTACACTAAAATATTAAGATCGGGCGAGGCACGGCGTCATGTTGAGTTCCTTATATTTTGGGGAGAGAACGAATCGGGAACCTTTAGAACTGTGTAGGGACGATGCAAAGGAAGGTACGCCTGTGCACACTTGTTGTAGACACCCTTTCCTGTCGCAGGGCGGATACGAATGTTCGTGGAGCGACACACTAATCGCGAAGGGAGGGGGGGTTGCAATGACGCTTAGATACACAAAATAAGCAGTTCTAGCAAAAAGTGAAGGTCTAGAGGGTGCCTTGCTCGTGTCGCCGCGTTGTGGCACCAAATGCAGGTAAATGCAGGTTATTGCTGTGTACCCACCCACCTCGTGTCTTTAACGTAACCCCACCGTAGGACAACGACGACGCGCCCGCGAGACGCGACCGCCACCACCTTCCAGTTCCCAGAAGGGTCAGCCCGCGGACAAACGACCAGAAGGCGCCGGGGGCGCGTTCACGTACACACGCGACGACGAGGCGATGCCCCGACCCACCTGAGTGGCAAGAGTAGCAGGATGATGACGGGGAAGACCATCTTTACGTAGGGCCACGGCGCGAACCCGAAGAAGCACATGACCAGCAGCTGCACCACCTGGCAGACGGTGAACACGTGGATCTTGCGCTGCGGGCACCGGCGGATGTAGTGGTTGGGCGGGTAGGCCGCCTGCTCCATGAAGAGCAGCGTGATGCGCTCGAACATCTGGTTGCCGTTGAGCGACGTGATGGCCATGTAGAGGAACAGTCCGTCCAGCACCGCGGTCGGGATGTGCGCCAGCGGGTAGGGCAGCATGAACACCGAGAGCCCGATGAGCAGGTGGGACACGGCGCCCGTGAGCCGGGTCTCACGCACGCGCACTATGATCTCGTACACGTGGCCCTGGTCGACGCGCTCCTCGACGTCGGCCAGGCTGCGCACGTGCAGCGGCGAGTGGGGCAGCACGCCGTGCATCCAGGGCAGGCCGAACAGCGAGAGCACGCCGTTCAGCAGGCCCACGACCAACAGGTCGAGGTGGTAGGCGGCGCCCTTCTTGAGTTTGTTGCACGGGTTGTTCACCACCGCCGCGGAGATGTTCTGGTCCATGAAGAACAGCAGCGACAGCGCGAGGCCCAGCCCCATGGCGGCCAGGGCGGCGGGCCACTGCAGCGCCTCGACGCGCGCCCGCACGAACTGGTCGCTGTGGCCGAAGTGGAACTGCTCCGCTGCGGGAAGGGGTAGCGTGCGCGGGGAGCGCGCGAGTAGCCGTTACTGCGGCACGTAGCTTTTTTGTCTTGTATCCCAGACAGTGGCGCATATCCACAATGGGGGATCGGCCAAGAAGCAGGCGGTTGTTCGTATGCTTAGAAGTAAAGCGAAACTAGATTTAAATACTGGAGCGTGGGACTATAGAACATAGTTTTTTTACCCTTAATATTCGATCGTGAGATCCACGATGCGCGTGGTCATCGTCGTCGTATCGCTGCGGAGACGAAGCTCTCACCCAGCGATCCTAACTGACCCCTGTCCCACCGTCAGCCGACTGGCGTGCTGTGCCTACAAATTTTCTATAGTCTCCGTCACTCCATCTGATATCCAGCCGCCTTCGATTACGTTTTCTTGCCCGCACCCATTCTGCTACTGTGGTAGTGCGTGCGCTCTGTGTTCTCAGGCGTTGGATGTCCTGCCCCACCTCTACTTCTTCACATATAGACAGTACACAAATATACGCAAATAGTATTTCGCACGTTGAACGTAAATGTTTCAGTAAATTACTCTCGAATACGTCTTTTGCCTCAAGCATAACCTTACGAGTTTTGTGTGAGCTTTTCTTTCTTTATTACATACTTGGAGTTAATAAAGTTACAGCAAGACTCCCTTTACCCCCTTTCAGCTTTCTACTGAACATCTTTAACTGGCTTGTGAAGTGACACGAGGTATATCTTTATTTCAATGAACCACTGAGGGGCGGCTGGATGGCTACGACATGTAGTTGCCGACTACAAGGCCGCGCGTACGGTTGCCGGTCGCATTTCGACAGGAACGAAAAAAAGAAAAAGAAACGCCATACTTAGGGGCACGGTAATAGACCCCAGGTTGTGAAAATTAGTCCGAAGCACCTCCCCCTCCCCCTCCTAGGCTTTGGGACATTAAACCTCATAATTTAGTTTGATTTGAGATGCGGCTCTTGCATTAAATTGCCCAACACAGCTGAACCATTCGACAACAAAGTCGCATGCGAAACAATAATACCTGCTTCACATCCCATATTTGTCATAAGAACACACTTGTTTCACACTGATATCGTCGAGAAACATTTCTAGATTTACTTCGCTGTATCCGATCGTTTATGATATATTGTTCGTTATATCGAGGTTCAATTTATACCATTCGAAAGCGTTATAAGCAAGTTTTTCCCGGGTGTCTGGGAAAGACAAACTGCCACGTGGGCGTCTAAACTTGCAGGGAATGGGAGGCATGACGCGGGT